>NC_141166.1:104122500-104320000 GCF_055505025.1 Bos grunniens
TAAAAACAGGGGAAAGAGAAGAGACTTGTTCATTAAAGATGCAGTATCCCTGGTTCACACAAATGCATCTGGCAGGTTCAAAATCGAATGTCAACCAGAGGTCTTAGCAGACTGTGAGCTTCAGTTCATGTGTGAGTTAGTCACAAGTACAGCTGGTTTTGAATTCTGAAACACTAATAGCTCCATGTTTGCTAATGTGCTTCATATGAAAATCAGCAGGTGATTCAACAACCGAAGGCTTTACTTTTCAAAAGAAAAAGCACTGAAATGCTTTGAATTGTAAAGTGGTCATGTATATCTCTGCATATATGAAGAGAGGAAGTAACCAGTTGTTTCCAAGTAATGTAAAATAGTTTTAAAGTTCAAATCGTTGGTGGTGAAAACAGCACACGTACACACACACAAACATACACACGAATTATATATATATATGTATATATATTAGAACTTTCGTGGCCTCAATAGTTCAACAAACTGTGTCCCTTTCACTTTCCAAAATAGCTTCAATGATCATGATACCCAATTCTTGTTAAAAAAAAAAATGAGAATGAGATTATAAAAAAGTAACTTTCTGTTTGGAGTTGGACACATTTTCAGAGAAATAAATTCTATATGCTTCAAAAACATATATTCCAACCCACAAATATATTTAAATTTACAACAAAGTATTGTGGGAATTAATTTGGACTTTTTTGGATGTATTCTTCTGAAAACTGCATAGCCAAGTACTATGCAACCAATGTAAATTGACCTTGGTATTTTACATAGCATAGCCTCTGGATAGTTTTTATCACTGGCCCAGATGGTGTTTGGCCTATGTATTTGAGTGGAATGGTTTATTTTCTCCTTGATGGGTTTCAAATGCACAAGAAAACATTATACCCGTCTATCTGCATTTGAGTAGAATACAAACTGACTAATAGATAAACATTCTGTGTGAAAGTAAATAGCCTTAAAGTATACTGCCTTCACATTCCATTGATCAGCTCAGTCAGCAAAGTTTTCTATATTGTCACTAATGTTCTAAATATTTTGGTGAGAAGCATGCCAGAAGTGTAGAGTATTTCCATTTGTGTCACCCATAAGGTCATTATGAACTACCTCTTGAATTTCTATTGATCCTTCTACTGAAGTAGTTTCCTTCACTTCCTTTTTGTCCCTGTTGGAAATGTTACTGCAGTTGTGAAGAAAGAAATTAGGGGCTGTTAAGTAGACTGGCTCAAATCCCCTGGCCAGACGGCAAGAGATTTGGACTGGCTCATTACCTTACCTTCATTAGTAGCCTTCTCCAAATTCTTAGCAGTCAAAGAGGCCAAGACTATGAAGCCCCATTACTCAGTTGTACCATCACTGATTGTACACATTCAATTCTCAGGATGTGGTATCCCACCCCCACCCCAAGCTCAAGAAAGGATGGTCAGAATAGAGCTCATTATTAGGCTAGTCCATAGACGAGCTCAAAATGCTGCCACGAAGAATCAAAGACTCACAGGAGAGCACTACTTCCTCAAAGGTCAGCCTTATCTCCCTCAACAGATCTTCATTTCTTCAGCATGCCCAATTTCCTAAGAGATCAAATCCTAGTATTCATTAGGCTAAATGAAATTCACACACAACTTCAGCTTCTACCTCAATACATGGATTTTTGACCACTCATAGCTCAAAGGTAATTTTTAAGTCATTTAAAGCTAAAAGCCAATATGCATGACGTTATTTTCAGTTTTATAAATGAGTGTAAAACACAATAGTGCAGTCATATATTTGGCATTAACTCTTACTAGCCACAGAAATGTGGGTCAATACTGGATTTTCCAAAGTTGTCTAAATAAGACTGGGTTTGTCAAAACTTGCCAGTTGCTTTCAAGTGAACACAGCATGTTGGCAGAAATGAAATGTGACGTCCAAAAGACTGAAAATAGGTCAGCACTGTGCAAAAGTAAACTTGTCAGTGAGATCAATATGAACCTACAAGTTAATGGGGTTATTAGAATTTCCTTACAATAAGGGATGTGTGCAGGGTAGCGCCAGAACACGATTGTAGTGTTTATTCACTTGTGAAAAGCAGAGGAAGTACTTAAATATTACTTTTTGTATCCTTAATGAAAGGCACTACTTTTTAATATGGAATATTTATATGTAAGAATAGGTTTAATTGATAGAAAATCAGAGTAAATTTAATTCTAGTTCATCTGCTCAGTTTTTAGCAAGAAAAATAAGAAAAAAGGGGAGTAATGATCAAGCATCATAAAATCTCAGAAATATCATGATGTCCTTCATTAGCTTTCTCTATGTTAAGCATTTCAGAGAATTTGACATTGTAGATGAAATCAGTAAAAATAAAAAAAAAAGAAATATGGAAGGAAAACAAAACAATAACAGAAAGACCTTTCTTAGGGCTTCTCATTGCATTTATTTAAAGTCTGTAAAAATGTACATCACTTTTTGAATACATAAAATGCCAGTGCTTTGCAACAGTTTTGTTACTGCATCTCTCAACTAAAAAAAAAATAAAATAAAATAAAAAATAAAAACAGGAAAAATACATTCAAAAAGCCAGGCTGTACTGCTTATGCATGGGCAGTGGCTTTGGGAGGCTATGGCCTACTCTGTGTCGGTTCAGAGGCATTGCCGAACATCAGTCAGCTAGCAATGTAAAGTTGCACATAAAGCATTAAAGGATACAAAGAACAACTTGGGGAGCAGGAAAGGAGTGGGAAACTAAGAAAAATGCTACATATGCTGTTGGACTGGGGGTGGGCCCAGGTAGAAGTGAGCATGAAGACTGGTATTTTTTTGGAAACTAGATTTATAGGAAAAGATGAAAGAAAACAAAGTAACACATTTGGCAAGCTGTATCTGTTGGTGTGTGCGTGTGCATGTGTATGTGTGCGTGTGTGTGTGTGTGTGTGTGTGTGTGTGTGTCTACTTCCAATTTTCTACTTGACTTTCCAGGAGAAATGTAACAAAACTGAGGTAGAAATGAATGTGGGAGCACTACAGCCCAGAAGATTTCAAAAGGAGAAGCAAAATTGCACTGACAAGAGAGGAGTCCCAAAGGAGGAGAGGGGGTGCAGACATATTCTTTGTGGATATATATAAGTTGGTTGGTTGTTTTCTGTATTTGTTTGTTTGTTTGCTTGTTTGTTTTGGCTGTTATCTTCTGCATTCTGTCAAACAGCATGGCAAGCCTATAAGCTAGATTAGTGAAGAGAATGACACCATTTCCAGCAGTTTTCCGGGAGAACTTGCAAACTACCAGCACCACCACCGTTACCACCTCTGCAGGAAAAAGACAGTCCTAGTTTTCAGGTACTGTGACTTTCAGGGTCCTAAACAGGTCTTGTGGCTGACTGCTCCAGACACTAACACAGACTGAGTAAATAGCTTTCCATTAACCAGTGTACCTTTTAAGAATATTTTCACTTCGTTATCAAGGAGCAACGTACGAAGAACTCTTGCAGGTATTGATATAAAGAATTATTCTGCTCTGGTTAATTCCCCATAATTAGTGAAAGAACCTTTTAAAAAAATCCTTCCATTTTTACTTTAAATTGTAAATATTCAGTTGTATCACGCGTCAGTATTTTTCCGGATACATTCAAAGTAATTTTCCTTGCTATTTTCCAATTGTTGAGGTAAACATACATTTTAATATAAAGTAACATTGAAGCCTATCCCATTACTCTCAGCAGTACATAGTGCTTTCAACACATTCCTTTGAGGTACTGTACAAAACACAATCACTTTCCTGAGTTTTTGCAGACAAGAACATTAAAAGAAATGAACTGCAGAAATTAAGGTCCAGATTACCGTTACCCTGTTTTACCTGTTCTTAGCTTAATACTGCAGAACAGACAGGATTGAGGAATACTGTTGCTCTTAAAATGGCAAAAATCTGGTTTTCTGTTGAAACACAACCGTTCATCTCTTTAGTCCAATAATGTTTGAAGTTAAAGCTCTTTATATTAGCACATGCCACCAATGTAATTGTGAGGCAAACAAAAAATAAAGCACCACTCCAGGCACTTGACAGCAACTAAATCTCGAGAACAGCAGAATGGAATCAACACACGAGGTTCACGTCCTTCTGAAATCAACACACTTGCACCTTGCTCCTTGGTGAGTGTTGTCTAGCTTGAACCGAACTGAGCATCGGCAGATGCTTTCTGTCATCTGGGGCTTTCACATCCGAAGGTCTGATTGGATGCCTTCTTCCACCAAATCTACCCTGACTCGAAAGATGCAACTTAATCGTCTTCTTCCCCAGTACCCTTTGCGATTTAAACACTACTGGAAAGGGGCTCTATACCCTATGTAGCAGGCTTTATGTGTGTGTGTGCACGCCAACATTCATCACATTTTTTTTTTAAAAGAAGTTATCACTGACTGCAACCAAACATTTTGTTCCATTCAACATACATATCAAGCTCTTTTTGAGATATGCTAGGCTGAATCTTGCAGAAAGCATTTTCAAAGTCTTGATACGTAACCGGCCTCAACTGGCTGGGCATAATGGCTGACAGGTCTGTGGCTGGCATGGCATGGAGGGGGCCCACCACTGCTTCCTGACACAGATGAGCCACGTCTAGCCCAGAAAAGCCTTCTGTGCGCTGGACGAGCAGTGCAAACTCCTTGTCATTGAGACAGTAATTGTGCTGTGAGAGCAGTTGCACTATTATCTGGTGCCTCGCTGTGCTGTCAGGAAGTGGGATTAAAAGTCGTTTCATGAAGTACCTCCGAAGAGATTCGTCTATCTCTTCTGGTTTACTGGTGGCACAGATCACTATGATTTGGTCCTCAGCTGACGTTAGCACAGTGTCCAGCTGCATCAGAAATTCGGTTCTCATCCGACTGACTGGACTGTGTTCCTCACTCACTTGAGAGGAGAGAAGCATGTCAATGTCACTGACAAAAATCACTGAGGGCTGACGACATCTGGCCACCAGGAAAGAGGCGTGGATAATTTTTTCTGCTTCTCCTAACCACTTGGCAATAAGTCCAGAACCGGCAATTTTGAAAAATGTGGCCCCCAGCTGACTAGCTATGCATCTGCCCAATAATGTTTTGCCTGTTCCCCGAGGTCCAAATAAAAGGATGCTCCGAGGTAAGGCCGTCAGTCCACTGAAAGCGTCTGACCTCAACACAGGCCATAAAACCTCCTCTTTAATGACAGCCTTTACCAGGTCGAGACCTGCGATGTCATTCCAGTCCACTGGCGGTCCTTGGGTGATAATCTCATTGGTTACCAGGTCAATGAGGTGTGTGTCTGTATTCTTCAGTTGCTCGTCCACGGAGTGGTTGGCTGAGGTAGCTGCACGGAGTCCAGGGCCTTGCATGGGGTGAGAGAGGAGCTGCCTGTGCTCCTCCCCGTGTTCGCTCATCACTGGCGACGTGTACTTCCCAAAGGATTCACTGGATCTTGATCCCAGTGAATTTTTAGCAGTACTGTAGGAGGGAGGGGTCAGAGCCCTACTGGACTGGCTGCTGAATTTCCTTTGCTGTTCAGAGGACATTAGCTGCTTCGTTGGCTTAAATGCTAAGGATGATGTTTCAGCACTTCTGTCAAAGCCATTCCCCCGATTTGAGTTTGAAATGCTGCTGTCGGACATTCTGTACATAGGACTCTGTGTAGATCTCTGTTGGCCATAGCTGTAATTTCCATAACTGGAGTCCATGTCTCCTTGCCCTGCCATATAGAAAGCTTTCCTTTTGAGAGAACTTGCCGAACTGTTTGTCAGAGCCGAGGGTGCGATCGGTGTCAAACCGTGACCCTGGTAGGTGTAGCCAGGAACAGTGGTGGGGGGCAGGGGTGTGGGAGCAGGAATTCCTGAAGGCAGATATGCGGAAGGAGGAGGGGGCGCACCCCCAGGACTATACCCCGATCCCACAGCAGTCTGAGGAGGATAGCTAGCAGAGGGGTAGCTGTAACTGGAAAGGTTAGAGGTCCCATTGTAGCCTGGGACCAGGGCTGGTGGTGGAGGAGGTGGTGGTGGCGGCTGTAGGAGCCCAGAGCTATGCAGAGGAGAAGGATGAGGTGAAGGAAGTGCAGGTGCTGGCTGGCTACTGTAAGTAGAATGCAAATACGAGCCGTTGTATCCTGGGGCATATTCCTGAGATGGGAGCCCTGTATGCAGACTAGGTACAGTGTGGCTTCCACAGGTACTACTCGAATAACTAGGTTCTGTCAGGTTGCTGGCCACCCCAGGAGAGCTCCCTATACTTGCAGAGACATCTGCTGGAGGGAGGGCTGAACTGACTCCAGCTTTGCTGGCAGTGATAACATCCGGAACACAGTTCATGGGATAAACAGCGTCTGAATTCAAGGAAGGCTGCCAGGGTTCACTTTCATTCTTCCGACCATTCACTAGTCCTGATGGTGCATCTGAGTAGTTGCTGAGTACGGGTCGGTCCACAGGGCCTTCCAAAATGCCAGAATACTTCTCTGCATATTTTTTTAGTAGGTTGGATGCCGTCAGAGCAGATATGTCGTCGTTTGCCCAGGCGTACTGGTAGGTGCGCTGCAAATGACCTCTGTAAGCTTCAACTTTGTGGGCAGGGGACCGAGTAGTGGAGGTGATGTCAAAGTGCTGTTCGGGCCACTGGGCGTGCTCTGGCGTCCACTGCATCTTCAAGCCTGAAGATTTGGGGGGAGAAGGTTAATTTATTTAGATACTCATCAGAACTATTAAAGCTTTTCCACCCAACTTCTTTTGTTACCCATTATTTTCTACCAACGATAGTGACGTTATAAAGGATTTCCACAGTTTATAACACCTATGATGGTCTCTACCATGCATACATCTAGAAAAGGGACTGAATTTCAGCCCTGGACAAAAAGTAAACGGAATTTAAATGAAAACTCTGTAGAAGACCTACAGTTTTTTCATTCTTGAGTAATAAGCAAATTTATTTCTGCTAAGCCCATAGAGTTACTTGCTACACACACACAGAAACACATATATATATGTACACACACATCCCTGCCAAATTAGAATTCAGTCACTGGTTCTCACAATATAATATGCATACATTTTAAGCATCTAGTTCGGGATAGTATTAACATGTGCCATATCTAGCTATCCTGCCTCTTCACACCACAGTTTCTGTTTTATATTTTAACCAATATAAAAATGAGACACAGCTGACAGATCACATCTAGGATACCTCTCTTATTTGGTACTGAACACCTAGTTAGCACAGTATAATGCTCCCTGTGCAGAACAATATGACACAGACATAGCAGGTCATTCCATAATCCAACTCTCATCTAAAGTGGTCCACGACAGTTTCAAATCTGCTTCGTGGAGTGCAGCAAAGCAATCTCCCAGGCAGCGCTCCATCGCTTTCATCACACAAAGCCTACAACTCGGTATGAATTACAACTGGCTCCTTTCTGCCTCTCAGTTCTGTTGTTGAAACTCTGAAAAAAAAAAAAAAAAAAAAACAAGCATCACTTGTCTGTCGGTCTTCTAGCTAGTGTTCTCCTTCCGTTTGTTATCATCGTTCCCTCTGCCTTACAGCTTCCAAGGTACTAAGAGGGGAGAATATATATATATATATTCATATATATTTATGAAGAGAGTAAGGGGGAGATAGGAAAGAAGCAGGTAAAAGGGAAGATAAGAACACAGAGAATCTGGATTCTGACTCTTTACATTTATGTGTAGTGGCATATACTCGAACAATACAACTAGAAAATGAGATGCTACGTGTATGTAACTCTATCATCTGCTACTAAGTGAAGCAAGGTGACTACGTAGCCAAGTATACAGGACTATTTTCTCATTTAAGAGAAAATACAAAGCAAGGACTTCCCTGGTTGTCCCAGTGGTTAAGAATCCACCTTGCAATGCAGGGAATGCAGGTTTGATCCTTAGTTGGGGAACTAAGATCCCATACTCTGTGGGGCAACTAAGCCTGAGCACCACAACTGCTGAGCCTGCACGCCACAACTAGAGAATCTGTGCATGGCAATGAAAGATCCTGAGTGCAGCAACTAAGACCCAACACAGCCAAATAAATAGATAAATATATTTAAAAAGAGAGAGAAAATATGAACCAGAGTCAGAGAATCATTTGAATTTTACAGTTTACAGAGAGACCTTAGACATTACCTTACTTCCCACATTAGGGAACCAGCACCCAAAGGGATTTATAATGTACCCTTGAGGACTCTCATATACTTAGTTACAGAAGAGCACTGGAACCCTGTTCTATTTCCCAGTGCTGACTCCTCCTAATCTCTTCTTGATTGGAACACTTCCTATTCTGATACAGCTATATTAAGCAGGCTTCCTTAATCTCCTTTGTATTACCCTAAGTGAATTTTGCAAACTCTCTTGTGCCCTCTGGCAGCGATTCCTTGATAAGAAGGAGGTCTGGTCTAAATGAAGCATCTGTGGCATAAGCTCCCTTCTGAATTACCGCAGTCTATGTTGACAGCTCCTACCCCCTTATGCTTTCCTCCTCCAACCCCTTTAGCTCTTCATTACCTGACTCTGGCTTCTGACATGGCCAGCTTTGACTTACTGAGCTAAACTGAACATAGCACAGAGTTTGGTAACAGAATGGCATGTTGATTCCCTTCTGACTCCCTCTTCCTTGTTTGCAAAGCCACTGCACCAGACACTGGAAGTTAATTAGCAGGATGATGCTGTGCTAATTGTGTTAATTTACAAGGTTTTAGTCAAAGAGAATCATGCCAGGGCTGGCACTGCTGTCATGCTTCCGACTTAATGATTAAGAAATACTGAAAACAAGGTGGGAAGGATTGCAGTAATTACACAATAAATGAATAAAGTAACAGGATTCATTTGCAAATATATTTTACTGCAATTGTACTCATTTGCATTTGGATTTTAAAAAAGGATCCATGTAGATATTCATTTGCAAATCACCATCTCAGTTAAATTAAATCTGAATGCTGCACTGTATAACTTAATCAAGCTTCATATATTTGAATATATAATGAATTTTTTAGTAAAAAAAATCTAAATACCTTACTTCTCTTGTACACACAATAGATTCTTTACTTTTCTTCATCTCCCCCCAAATCATCATGTTTCTCTTTTAAAAGTATATTAAAAAAAAATCTCATCAATTGTAAACAATATATTATAAAGTCCTGATAAAGTGTAGCTTGCATCATTTCACTTAAGAGGAACTCTGGGTTGTGTCGGGGGGGAGGGGGGCGGTGCAGGGGAGTCTTCTAGGAAGAACTAAAGTGATATTCTTAATTGTTTCTGCTTTCTCAATCATTACTTTTTAAGGGGGAGGAAAACACACCGCAAAATGGGTGAAATGACCGAGACCACACTTAAAGGGGAAAAGATGCAATTTTAATGAAGCAGCATTTCAGGAATCACACTTTCATTAAATTCAACTGGAAATTATTAAGAGCAAATCACCAGGAACCAATCGCAAGTAATCAGTATCTAAATTCTTCTAGTGTCATGGGATTTACTTTCAAGCCTTATAAAAACGAGAGAATATTAATGTGACTGTAATGTAGAACTGTCTAAAAGACCTACAAATTCATTAGTTCTGTAAATTATTTCCAGGGACTTTCTATTAGGATTTTTTTTTTTCCTTAAAAGATTATCAAAATACAGAGTTGAGAAAACAAGAAAACACATATGCTATGAGTAGGAATTTGATTAGATTGATACAGAAGAAATATGAATAAGTATCTTGAAAATAAGGTCTCAAAAATAATTTAGGAGTCACAGGCAATGGAATTTTTTTCACAAACACAACACAACACTTACACACACATGTACACACACCCATAAAAGGTCTGGTTTCCTTTCAGTTAGTTGAGCTAAGCCATTATTGGCATTATTCAACAAACATACATAAAAAACATGATTTTTTCTATAAAAAAAGTGTCTATTTTTAAAAAAAATGAGACCACTTTAGCTTTAGAGTAATTATTTTAAAAAATAAACAAAAAGGGCAACTTTCACCTCCACTGGGCTTAAAATTTTCCTTGTGAATTAATCATTTGTAAAATATATGCACAAGTTTTTTGGTAAGTTATAGTCACTGTGAAAGACAGGAATATAAAATTTAAATAAAACAGGTTGGCCATTTTCACTGGGTAGTAAAATGCATAGTTGAACTGCATAGTTTCACTCTAGCAAAAATAATTAAATTTCTTAAGATTTCTATTTCATCTGAAATTAAGCAAAAATCCTATCAAAATTATTTATTTGGAACAATTACTAGATACACCACTCCCTTTTGATTCTCATGCTATTTTTGGGTATGCTTACCAAGATAATTGAAAGTTTATTTATTGATTCATACTAAATAACAACCTAATAAGCAAGGCTGCAAAAGTTAAGTATGAGCTTCCATTAAATAACCTTAAGAGAACAGAATTATTCACATCCCCTGAAACATGAGTATTTATTGTACTTTAAAATCATTAATAACATTTGAAAGTACAAATTAATAGCTAAACCATAAACTAGTTCCTGATACTAGTAGGAGCTCAAGAAGCCAGTGTTCAGGAGACTGTCCTGATCTACAGGAGCACAAAGAACTTTTTCCTCAGTTTCTTGAACTTTAATACTAATTAGAAATAGAACTCGGAGAAGGCAATGGCAACCCACTCCAGGACTCTTGCCTGGAAAATCCCATGGACGGAGGAGTCTGGTAGGCTGCAGTTCATGGGGTCGCAAAGAGTCATGAAAATGAGACTTCTTTTCATTGTCATTATTGTTCTATTTATTTGTGGTGATAGTTCTGATGTGCAGTGGAAGAAAAATGTAGAGCCAAATGTTCTTTAAACAAACTATCACACTCCCTTTGATTACACTGCTGTTATCTGTAAGAAGTAGCACACGCGTGTCATTTAACTTGGCACCCAAATAACAAGATGGGTTTTAAAAAAGCTTTTATATGGTTCTCTTTGGAACATGAAGAGAAAAACCTCAGAAACAATACTATTTTAATGTTATTAGAAACAGGACTCCAGCACAATAACTCCCACTGCTGTCTAGAAATAGCTTAATAGGAACAATAAAAATTCAGAAAACAGTGGAAAGTAAGAAAAACAGTTCAAGATAATTGAAGAATTGTTCCAAAACATCAATTTTTATTTTTGAAAGTATTATAAAATTCTTAAGAAAACAGCTGGCAAATTTCACAATGCAATGTGTTTGTTTTTAAAATATGTAATTTAATAGAAAATTGCTTTTAAGATACCTTAAGTGTTCACAAGGATGACAGATACTATAGTAAAAAGCCTAAGCATTTTGTTATTTTATTGTAATAGGATGAATTTATGTATATATAATTGAACAAGTCTGGATTTCCCATAAAACTGGTCAATTTGGATAACATTTTCCATTCTTATCATTACTGACCATTTTATAACTTAGATTTAATTACTAAACAGTTGCTGCCTCGTTGCTTTATTTCTATTTTACTCTTTGATTAGTTTGAAACAAAACAACTGTGGCATCCTTAAAAGTTTTGTCATAGCTTCAAAATGATAAGGAAACTGTTACACAGAAAAATGAAGGACATAAAAACAACTTGCAGAATAGGAGGAAATTGGGGATAAAAAACCAGGTCTTCTAGAAAGCATTTTTAGCACACATTCCTGGAAATATTAATCTAAGCCTGCCCCACCCCCACTCCTAACATACGTCTGCTATTCAAAGTTCACAAGGTCTGTAAAAGCTGCTCTCTTCTCCAAGGTTCCCACAGGGTAATTCTGGCCGTTAGGGACTCTGCCTTCATTTGCAGGTTTTCTCAGACTTCCTAAGGGCAGGCACCTGAGGCAAACACCTGCAGGCATGGCAGGCTTGCTCTAAAAGCTGCACAGCGCTCACACAGACCTGCACGACATCCTTACACCTACTACACTCCTTTGGGCTGCTGTACTTCGGAACCTTTCATTTCATTTAAAACAAAAAACAAAAAACTGGACACTATACTTACCAAGAGTCTCTCTAGAAAACAAACACTACTGGTGTAAATACAATAAAGTAATTATTAGCCTAATAATAATTAGGCTCCTTAGCCTAATAATGCAACAGATTCATCATCTGCTACGTAGGAAATGGCAGAACTAACACAGAACATTCAAAATTTCCAGTAGACAGTAGCAAATACATTCACTAAATAATGAGGCATCTGAGACATAAAGGACAGACGTTTGGTCACAGTGGGGGAAGGAGAGGGTGGGATGATTTGAGGGAGTAGTATTAAAACATATATATTTCCAGATGTAAAAGAGAGAGCCAGTGGAAATTTGCCGTATGATGCAGGGAACCCAAAGCTGGTGCTCTGTGACACCCTAGAGGGGTGGGGTGGGGAGGGAGATGGGAGAGTGGTTCAAGAGGGAGGGGCATATGTATGCCTATGGCTGATTCATGTAGATGTAGGGCAGAAACCATCACAATATTGTATCATGCAATTATTCTCCAATTGAAAAAAAAAAAATAGTTTGAGAGGGGGACTATAAACTTCCTGGTACTGAAAACTGGCTCCATGCAGTATCTACTTACCTTTATCCTTCAAGGGAAGTGATGACCAATTGAAATGTCCCGCAGACTAAGAGCATTCTGCTTTTGTGTACCCACCCTCATAAGCCAAGAGGCCAACACAGCAGTATCTAGTATGACCCGTCCTAATCTATTTGATCTGAAATCTTCCTTAGTCCATTTCCTAGTAACTCTTAGATGAAAATGTGATGTCATATTTAAAAGTAGTATCAAGTGAAAAGTGAAGGGTACAAACACAGAAATATACATTATCCTTAGTCAATTTAAATAGGTTCCATCTTTAGAACACCAAAATGAAAAGTCCTTTATAAACTGAATATGATATAGGAACTGTACATCTTAATTAGTCAACAAATTGAGGGTCCACTATGTGGTTCAATGCTAAGAAATTAAATCAAGGGGATCCAATTACCAGATAACAAACTTTCCCAGCTTTCTGCATTCTTTATAATTTCACATTCTAATGTTTCTTAAACTTGGATTTTAGAGATTAGGGGATCTTTCTAATGACCTAGTCCCCAGTCCAGACAGCCTCCGCTATAGTTCAGTACTTCACTTGTCATGGAGTACTGTGAGGTTGAATACTATCTAACACAGTATTTTATTTGGAGGCATTACTGGATTGTTGGGAAAGAATGGACTGGAGAAAACATAAAGGTCCTAGAATTTTGTCTGAAGAGTGAATATCCCGAGCTCGAAAATCAGACCACTGGCCCTGATCCATGCCTTCACTTATTTGTTCTAATCTTGGTGAAATCATGTAAGTATATTATACTCACTTTTTTCAGTCATTAAATATAGACAATAATGGTATCATATACCTTATCAGGGGACTTCCCAGGTGGTACTAGTGGTAAAGAACCCATCTGCCAATGCAGGAGCTGCAGGAGAAAAGCAGGTTCTATCCTTGGGTCAGCAAGATCGCCTGGAGAAGGGCACCGGCAACCCACTCCAGTATTCTTGCCTGGGGAATCCCACGGATAGAGGACCTTGGCAGGCTGCAGTCCACAGGGTTGCAGAGTCAGACAGGACTGAAATGACTGAGCACACATGCACATATACCTTACTGGATTGTTACTAAAGTTACCTAAAGCAGCAATATTTGTGAAAATTGTTTCCAACTGTGACCTGCTACACAAGTGTTTCTTGTTATGCATTTATTTTGAAAAAGCCAGAGATGAATTAAACACAAAACAAAACAAAACTGACTAGACAGAAGAAAAACTAAAATGACTCCTAGAATTTACAAATCACTTTTTCTTCAACTTCTGGACAGCCACTGAAAAGGAAATTTTCCACTGGGTGTGTTGGTTGTAAGAAAGGTACAGAAATTCTTTCATACTCAGCAAAACACAGAACATGATCTTCTTAATCAAAAAGATGTCAAAAATTCAAACTATTGTATAGTATTTATTCTTAATGGTGTTTGTGACTCACTGTGGAGACCACAAGTAAGAAACAACAGAGATTTAAAACCAGTTAAGGATGATCTCACAACCCACAGTCTGAAAATAAGACATTCTAATTATATAGCAATACTGTCAAAGATTTTTCTCTTTAAATCACATTTTCATACCTCAAGACCCCAAATTATAATACAGTTTGCAGCAAATTACTCCCTCCCCCTACTCTACCTCATTTGCATAAGCAATCCTTTTTAAAACTCACAAAGGCATTTATGGCTAAATGGTCCTTAGTAAATATAGTTTAAATACTTCACCATCCAATATAGAGAAATTGCTACCTGACAGCAAGAAGGCAGCATGTAACCTGTAACTATGTTTTGTTTGGCCAGTCCAGAGTTTTAAAAATCAGTCAACTTTATAATAAAAGAAACTGTATTTCCACATAGCCCACTTTTTCAAGACAAGCTGATTGATCTTATAAGCCTAGATCTCATTCTTGCCTGGCAACCATTGGCCAAATCTGAGGTCCCTCTAGACATGGCATGCCCCCTCTACTTTGTCATGACATTCCAACTTCCTATTACGACAACAGATATTTCTACAGTATCTGCTGGCCACATAAGCAGTTAAAATTATGACTTCACTCTGAGGCTTCAAGCTTCAGTTCTTCCACTTGAGTACATTTTCTTGAAAACCAGCAAGTATAGTACTTTAAAACTTAAAAAGTAGTGCCTTTAAATTTTTTCCAAATTCTTCTTATTAGATGCATTCCTGCCCTCCCACTCAAAGCACAGGGAAAATAGTTGATATTTTCCGGCTGATTCAGTGGCACTAGTACAACAGTGTAAAATGAGAAATGATTCCTTAAAAACACTGGTCTCCAGACTGCTGCCATTTCCGTGTTCACCCCGCTGCTCGCTTTGATTTGTTAGACACTTTTTCTAGTTGTTTTCCACATCAGTCTCCACCATTCCTAATATGCTCCCCGAATATGACATAGGTTCTGATTCCACAAATCAATACTTCATTCAATAGTAATAGTCAATTATAAATTCTAGTACAACTTTTGAGACTTTAAGTTACTCCAAACTTATGCTACTTAATTCTTATAGGAATTTGTTGGGTAGATGATATCTGGATAAGCAACTGATCTTATTCTGTATGTCATCATTTTGGGCTTTAAAAGCAAGTATTCAATATTACAGGCATCATGACTTGGACTAGAATGGCATAGACTCTGTCTTTCAATTAAATTTGTGGGTAGCTTATGATCTGAATCAGTTTCCCTAAAATGCATTAAATTTTATTCACGGCAACATAGTATTCACTCATCAAAATGTGACAAAGTATAAAAATGTTTATTTGCCAATATTTCATAATGAGGTTGAAACTTGGTACGCATGGGTCTCATAGGTCATCATTTTTAACATTCAAGTCATATATAAAAGAGAATGACTGCATTTATGAGGATGAATGCATAAGCACTTATGCAAAGCAAGTTACATTGATGAGAGAAATATCATTTTTAGGCCACCAGTCCTGTGTTCAATACATTAGCAAGACAGACAGCCTAATACCTGAAGCAAATAAAAAATAGAAGAATTGTTGGTTGTTCAGCTGCTGAGTTGTGTCTGACTCTTAATGACCCCATGGACTACAGCATGCCAGGCTTCCCTATCCTTCAACAATTCTTCTATTTTAAATAAGGCCCACAAGAAAGCAAGGGCAGAAACTGAGAGAGAAATTAGGAGGCTAGTACTTAGCTTCAGGTGAGGGATCCTGGGAGCATGGACGAGGGTTAGGACAATTTAAATAAATAATTATTCTTCTCCTGTGAGGGTCATAAAATTTCCCATACTCAAAAGTATTCAAGTGAACATACAACCACACTCACATAAAATCCATATATTTTAAAATTATAGTTTAGATTTGTGGGTTTTCCTCTTTGCAGGGGGTAGTTTTACAAAAGCATATGTGTACAAGTTTTTGAGTAATTATCTAAATCAAGTAAAAAGCAGTGTCCAAAATTTTGTGCATATCCTACCATAATTAATTCAAAAGAATGTGTATACACACAATTTAAAATACACAAACGATTCATACTCTGAATCTTAGTACTTAGTGTCAGGTGCTATCAACTATTGCAAGGGGAATAGTTTGAGGGTTAGTGGGTAAGAGGACTGATATTCCCATGTTGAATCAGATGTAATCTTGTTTATTCTACCTCTGTGAATGATTTTAGACAATTTTAATCACTTTAAATAGTGCTTTGTAGTTAACCTTTAAAGTTGTTACTTTATGGCCTTTCATTACTCATTCTGTCTCTCCCCTTTTTCCATGTACGTTTTCAATCCATTAGGCCATCTACCCTTCCCCCACTCCAGTTCTTTTTGTCATACTAAGACCATCAGGACACACCACGTCTGTCCATAGGGACTGCCAGGGCTAATGAATATGTATGCTCTGTGTCACAACAGAGCACTCCCCTTGTTCTGCAGTATCAACCCTCTTAAGTGTGTAAATAACAGGTGAGCTGTAGCGTGCAGGGATAAATGGGGTTAACACAACCTGAAAGCCCCATGCTAGATTCACAGTATCCAGCCTGTATGACTGATCCAGAAAGAGAAAGCCAAATGCCACAAGTACTGTGCATTTCCTATGTGTTCTGAATATTTATTTTAAAAAAGGACTCTGCTGAGATAACATTACCATCATCCTAAAAGTCTGAGGTAATTTCAGTTGATTCTCCAGATACTCTTGTGCCATATAAAATAAATTTTCATTTTTAATTAACACAAACCAGGCATGGTACCAATCTTGAATTATGACATGGCTAGTTAATGTCCTTGTTCACACTGCTAAAATGTTATGCTAATCGTTATGTGTATGTAGTGCTATTTGTAAATAGTTATTTGCATGTGCCTATTCTATTTCAAGTATATATAAGTCCAAAGCTCAATTTAGTTATATTTAAGCTGAACTACACTCATTTTTGCCCAATATACCGTACTGACAGAGAATCTCCCAAGCCCCATGACCTTGTGTAAGATGGAATTTGCATTTAACCTCTTTTTGTGTTCCTCTGAAACCTTGCTCTAAAAAAGACAGTTTACATAAAACAAAATAAATTATTAAGACTACTTATTTAATTTGGCGGTCTCTCTCATGTAATTAGACAAAGGAGTAAAAATACTATTTACATATAGGTACACACCTCCAACCATTCTCCTTAAAAACTCATCACTTAAGGTGACTCTAAAGTGTGCAAAGCCCAGACAAAATTTGTTTAGATTACTTAGGCATTTTTCTCTTTTTGACAATCCGTGCATTAATTTTTAATGCAATAGCAAAATAGTGCCTTGGACTTTGATAAAAATATTCTATAGTCAGGGCTGGGTGACACAGTACATTAATTCAGTGTCCTTCACTCCTGGGACCTGTGTATAATTTAGTCCAGCCTGAAGAAAATAACTTTAATCTGAAGGCAATGGAAAGCAACACATGAAATGAGTTTTGGTAGGTTTAGTGTTGTTTTGTCCATATAAGACAACATATGCAGATAAACTGCTACGGAATACAACCAACATGGTCAAGGATTGAAAATGAAGAGCTCTTAGTAACAACAGTAGTTTCCTCTCTTCTCCATTCTCCCTACCTGGCCCAATTCTATGGTTTGGCGAAAAAAAAAAATCTGAGTACCATCACCATCTGTAATTCTGATGCTCTCATTTCGAGATAAACAGAACACTGTTAAAGTGCAGTGTGAATGACAGTCCAGTCATTAGCACTATTCGCTCTTCCTTTTGTAAAAACAAAGAATGCTGCATAAAGAAACAGACACAGAAGAAAGGGTTATAGCATCCTTAAAGAAAGTGGCATTTCCTTTCCTAGAGGGGGTGTCCAACTAAGTAATCCTCAGGGAAAGCTAACAATAGAAGGTACTACAAAAAAAGAAATTGGTTCTTCAGATTCCATCTTAAGTGCATTCTCCAAGGCAATAATCAACTGCATCGTTTCATCTACTGTTGGTATACACAAGGTCACTGTGATTAAAAAAAAAAGAAAAAGTTTAGGTTTTGACTAAACTGAATAAATGGTTGATCCACTGGCATTTATCACATGAAATACAGATCCCTCTTTTTTGCTTATAAGGAAGGAAGGAAGTAAGGAAGAGTCGCTCAGTTGTGTCCTACTCTTGTGACCCCATGGATGTAGCCCAGCAGGCTCCTTTTGTCCATGGAATTCTCTAGGCAAGAATACTGGAGTGGGTTGCCATTTCCTTCTCCAAGGGATCTTCCCGACCCAGGGACTGAACCCTGGTCTCCTGCGTTGCAGGCAGATTCTTTACCACTGAGCCAACAGGGAATCCCCTTTTGATCATAAATTCTTCTTTAATCCCAATCCAACTCTATCCTGTTATGAATAAACACAGCTTACTTTAATAAAGCAGTGAAATGTAAGGTTGCTCTCAACCAGTCAACAGAATTCAAAGCTGTTAATGATGTTGCTTCTATATGGTGAACACTATTCTATAATTTTAAACTTCTTACTGATGATAATGAACTATTTTATTGGCCTCAGTTTTGCATAAGCTCTAGTATTTGCTAATAATTTTAAGGAAAAGGAAGTTATTTTCCCAGTCATATTTATAAATTAGTAGATAATTTGAAAGAAATTTAATTCAAAATTTGTTAGTTTTAGTTGCTTGTGTTAAAAGCGTAAATAAGTCAAATCTTCCTGTTACCTCTTCAAATAGTGTACATCCTATTTACCCAAAGTTTCTAAACAACAGGAAAACTAGAACCCAGCAGGTGATACAGGTAGGTTATAGAGGAAAATCAAATCTAGGCACTTGTATATGTGTGCTCAACTATTCTGTCTATAGTTGTGGAAAGGATATAGAGAAAATGGGGAAGATGACAGAGAAGAAAAAAATGTTTTAAAATGCTTTTATCCTAAAAATGATCTATTTCATTATTTATAATCTGAGTCCAAAGCACATTCTGTTATTTAACTAGGATGTACACATAATATTTTAATCCAATATAAGAACCACTTAAAAGTTTTTTTTAAGCTATATATTTATTTTTGGTTTGAATCAAGTCATACATTTCAAAAAATTTCCATAGTTAATAAAAATTAAAAGTCTTATTTATGACCTCAAAATACAGTATGAACACTGCTTCTTACGCATTTTCAAGGAGGTCTAGGTTTACGTATGTACAGTTTTTTCAAGAAGAAAACCTAATGACAATATTGTATATTGACATATGTTCTCAATTTTATTCAAAAAGAAAAACATTTCATTAGAATCTTTCTAGATGAAATGTTTAAGAAATCCTTGAAATGCAAAAATTAAAATATATAATAACTGACTTAGGAAAGTACTCCAATGGTAAATTTAGAATTGTTCTTGTGTTTTCTGTACCAAAGTTTTTTTTTCCCCCTTAAACAGAACAGAAAATTCACAGAATTAATGAATCATAGATTTAAAAGTGCATTCCTCCTCACTGAACCTTTAACTGGAACTCCTTTTAAGTAAATACCTGGAACTGGTCTCCTTTTAAGTAAATCTTTTTGAAAGTATCCAAATGCCTACAAGAGTACTATAATTTCCTTTATATATGACTTTCAGTCTTACGGCCATTACATGATCACTTAGCTAACTTGAGAAGTTTTTCAGGTTAGCACGTTTTATTGTGCCTCCTTTTTAAAAATGCTTCTACATCCAGCCATTGTTTTCGTATTTTACTTCAGATATTATTTTATCCAGTTCAGTGTCAAATGATACTATACTTTAAAAATAATCTATTCAGAAAATATAAAATAGTGGATTGCAAACCCAGCCATAGCCCTCAGAAGCATTAAAATGTTACTAGAATGCCCGAATGACAGCAATGACAGCTTAATCACTTAAAAGGCTTTTTACATTAACAATTTTTTTCTTTCAATTTGAGCAGTATATTCAGGCATGATTTAATAGGAGGTTAGCTGTTAAATGTGGCTAAATAACATACTTTTTAAAAATATAAAAATCAAGTTTAGTGTCTAATGAACATTCCTTTACACTTTCTGATGTTTTAGTGCACATTCATAAAACTGGGCTTCTTTTATTTTTTCCAAATATATTAAAAAAAAATCAGTGAGATAATTAGCATGCACAATCCAACAGCTTTCTGTATTGTTATGATTTTAAGTAGCAGATCCATGGATAAAACATAATTGAAAGGTGAGCCTATTAATCGGGAGAATAACCTCTACAATCCAAATAGGAAAGAATCATGTTTAAGTCTCCATCTCATTTATAGTTTTATATTCCTAAGGAAAAAAAAAACAAAGCAGAGAGAAACTAAAGGTGACCTTATTTAGACATATTAGTTAAGGCAGGCTTTGCTGTTTTTAAGCAAACATGATTGTGACTCCACTTTGTCCATCTAGTTTCACAGTGTGTAAATTGGATGATGACTTGGACAATTCTGTCTTCATTAGTGAACTGTGGAAAGGAAATACAGAGGTGGCTTTTTATTTTTTAAACTCTGGAGTATCTTGTAGCCAGATTCTGAAGCAGCAGGAAAAAAAAAAAGTTATATATACATATATAAATTTTTTGCTAGACAAGCTGTCGTAATTGAAATGAAGTCTAATCAGACTCATTACTGTTTTCAGCAATTTGCACCACCAAAGATGCTTATTAGGTAACTGTGTTTAATAAACCACTCTTTAGAAAAATACCAGTAATGAGCTCTTAACAGCCAATCTTTAGCGTGAATGTAATGTGAAAAGTGTTCCTAGCGCTGAATAGATTTTCACATTTAGTAGTGTCATAATTAAGCTCCATGAATTGTTGCTGTGATGTTAGATTTATTACAATAATCTTATTTTTTTTTTCTGCTTGGAAATGCAATCGTCTTCTATTAGATTATATCCAACGTACAGCAAATTTTCGTCTAGTGCAAAGCTGGTCGGAAGGTTTTTCAACTGAGGATTTGTTAACAAATGATAAGGAACTGATAACTGATAATTGATTATAACTGATAATTGATTTTATCTATCACGATTTTCCTCATCAGCATCCCCATACCTCAGAAAAAAGCCTTCCTGTCACTTGATTATACATGAAAAGTTACCCAATATATAAATGTATTATCATCATTAAAAGGAAAAAATTGCATTTCTATCACTAAGTTAAAACATGAGAAAAAAATTGACATTCTGAAAGGAATATTTGAAGAAATGTTGGCCTTTCATAATTGCAGTTCCAAATAATGCTATACTGCTTTGTTAGATTGGAGAAGCAAACTGCAACCCACTTCACTATTGTTGCCTGGATTGTTCTTAAAAATGTGAATAACATTTTCCTCTTTGAGTCTTTCTTTTCGTAGCACTCTTTACTAAGATCTTAACATTAAAAAACAGTACTATATATACACACATACGTTATTTATATGCACTAAAGGTGGTCATGAGAGTTAGTTAGTCTTCTTACTGATAAGGGCCAAAAAAAAAAAAAAAAGGCCTGCTACATACCTCTAAAGAGAGGAGTTCTTCCATGCAAGATGATGCATGTGCTAAAATAAGTGTATACCTATAGAATCTATATTGATTAGTCTATCGATACAGTATATCCAGAGGTATTTCCATGTATATAAAATTGTATAGAAGGAATTGAAAATATTTCTTGAGACTTATGAGGAAGCTCTTGAGCGTGTTGTCATGAAAATGTCTCACACGATAAGATAAATATTTTTTGTTTGCTAAACAAACATTCTGAGACTATTCCATAAAGAGAGTCAATAAATGAAAAAGTACAAAAAACAAACAAACTGAAACCCAGGAGATCAAGAGTTCATACCCATTCATGAGAAAACGTTGAGAAGGATTCTGTTAGTGAATGATTCCTCTTCTCCCAATACCCTCTCATTTCTTCTTACCTCAAGCTTCACGACTCTTAATTGGAGCCAATAAGCTTCCATATCTGTTTTTAGCTTTCTGAATCAATAGCTATGAGAACTGAGACTGTCAAATTAATGGCTTGTTTCATCTGATTTTGTGGAATGCACTTCTTTGCATTACAAAGCAGAGAAGAAACCAACTCATTCCCTTATGAATTCTTATAGCTTTCAGATCAAAATATCTTCCAGTTTCTTTGTCTTGACCGAATTCGTATTCAGAACCACAAAAGACAAAGCCAGTGCATGAAACTACTAGAAACCTATATTTACATGCTTAAATGACTCACATATAAAAAATGAAAAACCAAAAAATTAAGAGAGGGTCCCTTTCAGTGCCTTTGGAATGCCTTATCATAACCTCGAATAACTTAATTTCTGAATCATAGAATTTATGAATGTTTTAGAAAAGAGAGTGGATGTTTTGTACATTTGAATTTATTACAAAAGTGAAGAGGCCCTAAGATGTCAAATAATATGATGGTAATAATATTAATGATAAATATGAGCAATTCTTTTGGTAAGCTTTCAAAATAACTTTCCATAATGATGAAGATATAGTTTTAATTATGAATTTCAATTAGGAATTGAGTACTTAGTTAATAGATATTTTACCTAGCTTTAACCCTGAGTTATAGAAGGTTGGCAGAATTTGCCTTGGTTTTATTTTTAATTTGAGAAAAATAATCTAGGGAGTGTGCGTAGAAGAGATTTTAGTGCAGAGAATAAAAAACATAAATATAACCACGTAAATACAAGTTATGATTATAAGGCATAATAAAATGGTAGTGCTAAAGGGGAGATTTGTATTATCAAGATTTTCAGGAGAAGGTAGGTTTCAAACTTCACTTATTGGCCCTACCATTGAGACACTGGTCTGAACATGCAGAGATGTCATATACTTAAGCTTGCAAATAATTTTTAAAAGAACTAAGGTTCATTAGTCCTTAAACTTTTCAAGGATTCACAAGACCTAGTAACAGTGTTATCATCCTTAGAACCTTTGTCATATTCCTGAGCTAATAAAACTTAAATCAATATTCTTCCATGTAACAAACAGCCAAGCAAGCAAACAAAAATGAAACCTGAGAAAAATTCAATTTCTTTTACTTATGTCTTAAATTCTTTCATATTTACTCTAAGAACCTTCCCCTCCTTCCCCAACCCTCAACCTCCTTTTGGGGCACTGGGTTATTTTCTCTCTTTTCCTTTCCTTTCTCTCTGTTTTCAAGTAGTTAGTCAATTATGAAAAAATAATTTACAGAGAAAATGTATTTTAAATCTCAAAACTAGAATCCTGAAAACAATCTTCCTTAAATCTCTGAATCTTGACAACTTTTGTTGTCACTAGAAAAACAAATGGGACTAGTTGGCTAAATTATTTAAAACATGATGATGGCACTCATGATATAATAACATCTGAATACCTGCTACAACTTGAGAGCTTCTGGCCTAAGTGCTAGAAGACAGAGGTCTCTGCCCCAATGGAACTTACGATCTGTATTTGGTGGTGATTTACCCAAGAAAAGATTTACTTCTGAACCTGGCAGGGGAAGGTGGCTATATTGAGAAGTTAAGATTTGAGGCATATCTTGAAAGCTGAATAGAATTTTATCAGAATAGAGAGAGATGAGTATTCCTGCTCAAGACAAGACTCAATCAGAATCATAGATGAGGCGTACTGTACCTGGAATATTCAGGAAACAGGGTAGCTTGGTATGGTTAGAAGATAGGAGACATGGGTATGTCTGGGCATGAGTAGGATAGCTGCTGCTGCTGCTAAGTCGCTTCAGTCGTGTCCGACTCTGTGTGACCCCATAGATGGCAGCCCACCAGGCTCCCTTGTCCCTGGGATTCTCCAGGCAAGAACACTGGAGTGGGTTGCCATTTCCTTCTCCAGTGCATGAAAGTGAAAAGGGAAAGTGAAGTCGCTCAGTCATGTCCAACTCCTAGCGACCCCATGGACTGCAGCCCACCAGGCTCCTCCATCCATGGGATTTGCAAGGCAAGAGTACTGGAGTGGGTTGCCATTGAGTAGGATGGAGGTAATGATAAAGCTTGAATTCAGTTTGCAAATGGACTTAAATGTTCAGACTTTATCCTACTGCCAACATAAAGTGCTGCCCTTATCTCTTCTTTAGAAATATATCAATAATAAAAATATATAGGCCAGAAGAGAGAGGGGAAAAGACTAGAAGCAGAGTCTGAACTTGAACAGAAAGAAGGAAAAAAATCTGAGAAAAATTTCAGATTTAGAGTTGAAAGGATGAGCTGACCAGCTAGAAGAATGAAAAACAGGAGGGATATCATCATAAAAATAGAAATTCTTGAGAGGTATCTGTCAACTAGTTAATAGATTGTGGTGGATATTACACTTAATCCTTCAGACGCCTAGTGAGGGATTAATTCCCTTTTATATATGATGAAACAGGTTGCCTGACTCTAAGGAACTTTCCCAAGGCCACCCCTGAGCCAGAATTGCAATCTGGATCATGTGACACAAAATTGTTGCACTTTGGCTCTCCTTGGAGAACTCCATGGTTTTTAGTTTATATAACCAATGAGGTGGCCCCTAGAAGTTCCCACCTTTTGATAGAAGTCAAAGATCTATAAGGGTATGGAGGAATCATGAGCAAATGGCAATCACTGAAGTTATGGCCATGGAAGGCACAGCGGAAACGGAACTGTATAGAATGAGATGAGAAGGGAACTCTTGAGTTGAATCAGCATTTAAGGAGTAGGCAATTGGGGGGAGGCATTTATAGAAGAGAAAGAGAATCACAGAGGGAGAGACTATGCTATTGTAAAAGACAAGTAAGGAAGAATAGAATAATTATAGCACAGGCATCAGAGAAGTCAAGTACAATAGGAGAGAGCATAGGCAATTAGGGGGCTAGAGATGATCTGTGAGAGAGTGGCGGGGTCAGAAGCCATGGTGAGTGGGTCATGGAGGAAATGAGTGGTGAGAAAGACATGCGTGGTGAGAAACTGACGTGGCAAGCATGTGAGAATTATCCTCACTGTTAAATATCTTAATAAAGATGAACAGCAGTTTATGGAGCAAAGAAAAAGACACAAGAGATTTTAAAGAATATGTGGAAAGCCCTAGATCAAGGGTTCAGCAAACTTTGGCCAGTACGCAAAATGATACTACTTCATCTAGGAAGACTTCCCACACAACACTGCCTTCCCTTCCTCTCTACTATTTTCCATATCAGCCTGTAGTTATACTGCATTTTCACATGCCTTTTATTTTTCTATTTCATCTGGATCATCTACTAGACTAATCTCTGACATCAGGTATCCATATCATTAGAATAGGACAGGGATCTTGTCTTGTTCATAGCTATATGTCTAATACAGATATATATCTATATATGTCTCTATATCTGTACCTGTATAGAAAGATTTCATGCAGGCTCTAACACATACCACATGTCTAAATACTTAAGCCATAAATTATTTTGAAAATTATAGAACAAAAATGTTAAAATGTTTTTTTTTTCTGTTTCTACCTTGAAAATTTCATCTTTATAAACAGTAAGAAGGAAGGCTAAGTTAAAATTTAGAAGTTTCTGTCCCCTGGATCATAAGATCTCTTTCAGAATGAGAGGCTGACCGATGGCTCTTTCCCTCTCGTTCCTTATCATCAAGAGGCTTAATATAGATTCTATAGATGATGTTCCACCCATTCCCTGCCATCCCCTCTCCACCCAGCTGCCTCCTATCCTCCTCTTGGGTCTAGAAGTGCACACACCAAAGACAGACCTGGATAAGAGCCCCACATGGGCTCAGGAAGTAGAGTCAGGGAATTTCAGGTGCCGGGGACATGGTCTCAAAGAAGGGCACAGGTTCCAAGTGGGCAAATCCTTATGGCCCCTTGGATTTCTCGTGTGGGATAAAGGAGAGTATTAGAAGAGGGCAAGACTGGACTTTCTAAAACACAGCACCCTTCCTGCCTGGGTCAACAGATGGTTGCAGTGACTTGTATTAATAACTCAGTGCTCTCACAAATTAAAAGAAACATTATGTTTTATTTTACCCTTTTCAATAGGAAATACTATATAAGGAGCCAAAAAAAATTTTTTTTAGTACTAGTAAATTATCACAATAACCTTAGTCTGAAGACCAATCTCAGAACTTGAGAGGCCTCACTAGTCAACCTCACACAGTTGCTATAAACGCCAATTGACATAATGTATAAAATAAGTTACTACTACATAGCTAATAATTGACAGAATTGGAGCCAGAACTTAAGTGTAATAATATTCTTATTGTAACAGTTTGTTACTCCACGTCTTTTTACTAAAATCTATATTTTCCACACACTGGCTTTGATACTGCCTTCTAGGCCAACATTGAGCAAGCTATTTCCCCATACATAAAAATCTCCCTTCTAGGTTCACCATTCAGAGCTCTTGAACAAGTCCATCTTAGTCTCCAAACTAGGGCTTGTCCATATCCATTGTCATGGTACTCACCTCTGAGAGGAAGTATATAATCAAGAAGTATGATTCTAGCCCTCTGCGTACTTTCTGGACCTCTCATTAACTTCTACCCATTTAAAAGAAAAAAGAGTAACTTTAGGTGAAGTGAAGTGAAGTGAAGTCGCTCAGTCGTGTCCAGCTCTTTGCGACCCCATGGACTGTAGCCTACTACGCTCCTCCATCCATGTGATTTTCCAGGCAAGAGTACTGGAGTGGGTTGCCATTTCCTTCTCCAGAGAATCTACCAATTCCTATGTATCTTACTGAATGAAGAAAACAGTACAAGTTCTCTTGGAAGAAAACAGTACAAGTTCTCTTGGAAGAAACTTAATAATGTAGAATTTGCTATAGGCTATAATGCCTGGCATGCTGCGGTTCATGGGGTCGCAAAGAGTTGGACACGACTGAGCAACTGAACTGACCTGATAATACTTGCATTTGAAATAACACATGCTCAGAAAACAAAACAGGAATCCAGCCTTTATTATACATATTGTATCAAAATCTTTTTTCTTACTGTTCATAATATCTCTTCTTACCAAGAACTATCTTTGAAAGATCATCATTTACCATAATAAGGACCTTTAATAATCAACTCTGTTGAGATATCAGTATTGTTATAGCCTAACCATGGTGGATTTGAATTTGGGCATATATTTGAATTGTCCCAGATTTGAATCCTTACATTTCTAGTTTCTAGTCTTGGGGCCTTAGGCAAACTACTTAGCTTTCCTAAGTCTCAATATTCTCACCTTTGAATTTGGTGGTAATAATAATTTCATTGAAGTTTGAGAATTAAATGACATAATAGCAGAAAAGCAACTAACTAGTACATGATGTTACTGTCCAGGAACTGTCACTTCCAGAGGAGTTCTTTGGTATCCCAGGGGCCAGAACTAAAGAGAAATACTGAAGGGAAATTACAGGTAAGTAGATTTCAGAAGCATAACATGATACATCCTCTAACCCTTCTACTCATTTATGATTAGGGGATTTTCATTTTCTGGACCTGCCAGTAACTTACTGTATTACTTTTATCAAAAAATAATTTTTCCTGACAGCTAGAGTTAGTTTTTCAACACACGCAAAGAAAATTCACTGCTCAGTCTCCAGGTATTCTAGCTCTTCTCTTGTCCTACATTCAATCAATGACAAAGTTTTCACAATTCATTTCCGAAACACTAATATCTATTTCTTCTTCATTCCCATGCTGTTCTTTGAGGTCAGCCTTGTCCCTTTTTAGGGGTGTCTTTTAGATTTGACGTGTTCTTCTTATTTTATATGTATGTATGTGTAGCAAAGAGTTTAATATGACCGAGTAACTAAGCACAGCACAGCACAGCAGGTATATATTTGGGGCTTACATTAAAAAAAGCTTGTTTCCCTGATTTTGAAACAGAAGCTTATTACTTAAAAATATGGCAAACACAGAAAAATAAATACAAAATGACCATTATCTGTAATCATATGGCAATGACCTCCATTAAAGTCATTTTTCATCTTCTTTTGAATATATTAATATTTGTTTTGAAATGTTCTGTGTATTTCTAGATCCTGTGTTATTGAGAATATCTTATATTGATACATACTACCAACTCTGAGGAAACATCTCAGTCCCCGTCATACCTCGTATCCTTGTACATGCTGCTCTCTTTGCCTGTAATGCCCTTCTCTGCTCCATGGCATCCTTCCCATCCTAGGCCAACTGCACTGTGTCTTTCTGGCTTTCTCATTAACCACGACGTCCTTGAAGTTATCTTTTTTTCTGTTTCCAGTACTTATCATATGTGTGTGTTATAGCGCACATCAGTGTTATAGCACACATCTCCAACAAAATTATTTTCGATAAGTGAGTATGAATGCTATACTGCAATAGCATTCATTGATTAGAATGATGTCTGATTACCAGTTACACATAATCATGCAGGAAGGTATTTTGGGAACTTAACCAGAAAGTGTTTAAATCATCTACAAAAAATTTCTAGAATTTAAAGAATCATTCAGCTAATTATGGTACTTAATCTCTTACACAGAAATTGTTTATGTGTTATTTTCTTTCCCCAGGCTCAGACTGTCTTATCCATCTTATGTACCCACCACCTTTCACTATACTTGTACAGAGTACATATCCAATTAAAAAAAAAGGAAAGAAAATGTCAAATTAGTGATAAAACTTGCATTACTAGATTCTTATGACACACAGAGAAGACACTATTTACCTAAATAGTATTTGTTACTCTTTTATAAAATCAGGATAACAGATATTTCTTATTAATACCTATGATGTGTGTGGCTAATATCAAATACAATAGATAATTATGATATTCATTAATGCAGCCTTCATGAAACCTAACAGATAAAACAAGACTCCATTAGAATATATTATGGGTGCTACTGAATATGATTCATGCAAAAAGATCACCACAAAATACTTAATCCAAATGTTTAAATATTCTGTTTAAACACTTTGTATGAGTAACCAAATTTCAGAAACAAGCATTATAAACATGATTTTAAGTTTCTTCTAGCTAAATTCATATCATTTGCAATCTATTTGTAAAGCTATTAACAGAGTTTATGTCATGACTAGTCTAAATGATATTTGATAACTAATGGCTAGGGGGCACAGACTGATATTTAAGATGTAAGGTTTCACTGTGGTAACTTTCATGGGTGATTTTTATATTGAGGATAACCAGATATGACATTTCTAAGAAACATTTAGATCACGAAAGAAAGGAATGGCCTATTCCATCAGGAATTGCATCGGTGGGGACTGCAACTTAGCATAGTTTAAAATAATAAATCAACGCACTGAGTAGGAGGAGCAGAGGACTTCTGTGTGTGGGGGGTGACTGCCGTTTTTGAGAAGAGTCATACTACAAGTGTTTTTCGGTGGATCTAAAAGGAGTAATAGGTACTTATGAAAACAGTAGCTTGCTCTCATAATGACAACATAGTCTCTTCACAGTGGTCGATATGTTAGAATCAGTTCTGGGTTGCTTTAGAGTACAGCTTGCTTTTTTACAAGCTTGGCTGTTATTGTACATTTTCTCTTCTGTGTAAGGTCACTTACTTAGATTAAACTGTTTGCTGCAACACTGCGTTTCAAACTACATATGCCTGCTTTCCGTGATATTATAATGAAGCCACTGGAACAAACAAGCTACTGCATAACTTGCATCCAGCAGACACTTAAGTAGGTATAGATGTTTAGGGTAAATGTAATTCCCACATTGTTCCAAATGCAATCCTAGGAAAACAGGTAAAACTTGCTTCTAGGAGAAAATAAACATTAAATAGAATCTGCGAAGTAAACCATGGAACAGATATTTTTTTAAATTTAGGTGCTATGAAAAAAAAAGCAAAATAAAGAATTCTTAATTATAAAATGAAATAATAAACATCCTTTATTCATTCTAATAATAACTATTATTGAGGGCCTACTTTATGCCAGGTACTTTTCACTATTTGCAAAATAAAACAGAGAGAAATTAAAGTGAAAGAAGAAACATAATCAACTCGTAGCAATTGCAAACTTAAATCCGACAATTATTTGCAACATGCTTTTTGGTTTTCTGGGACTTGGAAAGAGACCGTGTATTCTGAAATTTCATCTCCTAAACAGGTTATATTCTTCCTGGGGTTTAAAAATCTTACCTCAACAAATCTGACAGTTTTTTAACTTTGTCCAATAAATTAAACCACAGTAACGTCTCTTACGATAACAAAAGAAATCAAACTGGAGAAAACAATCTCCAGTGCTGACTTCTGGCATCTAAAGATTTAATGGCAACTCCTGTCTTCTTAGTGCCTCCCACTTAGAAGAGATAATGCATGTGAAAACAGACAAAATTGTAGGCTCAGTCATATCAAAACGTGATTTATGCCAAAATAGATCTGGGAATGTCAATAATTGTAGAATACAAGACAAGTTTTGAACTCCTTAAAAAAGAAGTGAATTCAGTAATTATTTAACTTTTTTTTTTTTTTGTGGCCACAACAATCTTTTCTTGCAAAGCTTTAAAATTTTTATTTTTCCTTGAGCAAGCCTTGGGAATCCAATAAAATGCTATATAATTCTACAGAGCAACACATATCATAGTGTTTTCACCCTCCTGGCATATTTTTGGCATGATATGACTTTTGCCATTAAAAAAATTAAATTGAAGTGGCACTGACAGAATTTCAAGTAAACAAAGCATCAACAGGAAGCACAGTGCCTCTGTGCGCTGAGAGCTCCAACAGACAGTCATCTGCAAATGGACAACTTTAATTCGATTCCTGGCACCATTGGCGTGCTGAGAATTCTCCTATCTCTTCACACCAGGGGTTTGCTCTTTTAAGCATTGCTCCCTGAAGGGAAGGAAAAACTAGAGAGAGAGGATTTCCAATGACCCTGCACAGATGAATGGATATGTCAATGGTGAATATTGGTTCAGCTTTGAACAGGGAATCCTGCAGTGGCCTCGCTTCTCCAAACCTTCTATGTTAGTGAGTGTCGCTGAAGACTTGTGTGAGCAGCAATCTTTAAAAGATCAAGACAGAGAATAAGAAAGTAAAAACAAAAGCACAAAAAGACGACAAAATGCTTTTTAAAAATTAGTGGTAATTTAAATGGAAAATTCAGTTCTCCAGAGACAAGAGTGTATTAACTCTCGTGTTAGTGGGGCTTTGCATTTAAAACTTGAGCCTCTGAAAGGTAAATTCCAAAATACTAATTGCTCATAGAGTCAATTAGGAATGTGGTGTCCATTTGACAGGTCTTGAGGAACAATTAAATATCGAATTGAACATTAAGCACTTAGAATCCTCTTACTCTTTCCGCTGCCAGTATTATAATTAAAGCATACACAGACACAAGCAAAAGCAAAAAAATATCAATTCCATTTTGCTTGTAAGATGAGCATTTTAGTTACTAATCTTGCAACTGGGTAGATGCAAAAATTCTGCTTGAGTAACTACAGAACACATTTATTTTCACGTGCTTTATGGTTAGTTTTCATTCAGTTATCAATCAATCAATTATGCTGTGACATGCTGTAATTTCCTAATCATACTAATATTCATGCTTTTATCACTATCAAACGTAGAGCACATACATTTCAATGAGACAGAAGTCTAATTATTTAAATGTGCTAGAGCATATTACATCTCCAAGGCTGTTTCCTTTATGAGTTTTTCTCCCCTAAAAAAAAAATCTAATTTAATGGCAAAGAGAAAAGTATATTAAACAGCGTTATACCCCTCCAGTAAGCAAAACTGATTTTTTACAAATCCCAATAAGTATAGAATTTTTATGGATCCTTGTTTAAAATTAATGTTTTTTGCTTGTTACTGAAAATAGCCAAACAGAATTTATGTCACAAAAAGAAATAATAATCACATTCAAGGTTAAAGATACAATGCATTTATTTTATTTTTCAATGCTCTTAACCTGAAAAAAAATCATAGGGACTAACTAGAAATTGCTTTATATCCTGAAAATATGATTTTGCATCATTTCTTATAACTGGCTTAGATTTCAAAACTTTTTTCTACACTTAAAATTTTTCATGCTTAAAAAAACACTTTTATTTAATCATTTCAATGTTATCCTTGACAGGTCCCAGGGAAAATTTTTAAATTTTCAGCAAGACTACTTCCCTGATACATATGTTGCAATCAATAATTACAGGCTCTGTTGTGCAGATTACTTTAAAGGCAATAAGTCAGTATAGGTGGTATAGGTTACACATGGCAAACATATTCATACTCCCTTAGATATTTACAAAGAAAAAGATTCAGACTCAGTTGTCACAATTAATATTTCCTGTAGTGCTGTGAAGCCAATGATCCACTCATCATGGATATGGCTCCTCAGATACCTTTCCCTTAATGAAGTATGTTTCAGTGTATCAGTATATTTTCAAGACAGTCCTGAAAGTTCCATTACTTTCTTCAGTGGGGAGTGAGCACAGATACATTGAAAACTAATAGGAAACAGTTATACCATGAACAGCAGCAGCAGCACAAAAAATGCAAAAGACATTAGTTTTAAGTAGAAAATCAGTTACTTTTCCACCAGTAAAAATTGTCTGTTCTAAATCTCATACCTTTACATTCATTTGTGGGTGTGTGTGTGACTGGAAAACCTACCTTTTTTTTTCTTTTCCCAACTTTTTATTTTGTATTGGGGTATAGCTGATCAACAAACATATGTATGGCTAAACCCCTTCACTGTTCACCTGAAACTACATTCACTTTTAAAATAAGAAGCTTTTGGAGAAAATTTCCACCTGTTGTACAATCAGCACATCATTATAAAATAGTAAACTTTTCAATTATGTAAAAATTAATATGCTTAATCAATAGATATAGAAAATACTGAACTGGAAAATTTCACAAGACTGAACTACAGAACACTTTCATGGCTATGTCACAAGAATGCAAGAATTAGAAGATACAGTCTGCTGCTGCTGCTGCTGCTGCTAAGTCGCTTCAGTCGTGTCCGACTCTGTGCAACCCCATAGACGGCAGCCCACCAGGCTCCCCCATCCCTGGGATTCTCCAGGCAAGAACACTGGAGTGGGTTGCCATTTCCTTCTCCAATGCATGAAAGTGAAAAGTGAAAGTGAAGTTGCTCAGTCGTGTCCGACTCCTAGCGACCCCGTGGACTGCAGCCCATCAGGCTCCTCCATCCATGGGATTTTCCAGGCAAGAGTACTGGAGTGGGGTGCCAAGTCTATTCCTGATCAATTTCATGAAAATCTCCACTAATTATTCATCACTTTCTTTCTCCAGCACACCTTCTACCACCTGCCACCTCCTGCCACCATACTTCCCATATATATGTATACAAACACACACACACATATATACACGTGTGAGTGTATATGTGTACTTATGTGTGTGTCTACACATATATTTCTACATTTACATGTCAACTGTTTTTATTTATACATTTTTTTTTCTGCTAGGAAACATAATTGTAACAACTGACTTTAAGTATGTTTTATACTTTTTAAGGTCTTTACTTAAAAAGCAATTTAATTCATTTCTCTGGAAACAGGAGTTTCTTATGTGAAGAACACCTCCTTTCCTTCCATCCTGGAGTTCATTAGTAAATCAAGACGTGCTGACTTTGAAAAAAAAAAAAAAATCCAGTTGTTTTGATTCTAATGCTAGGTCTTTGAACTATATTTAATTATACAAAAGATAAGGTTAACAAATATACTAAAGCAGAAAGGGAGTGTCCTCTTATACTAAAGACGAAGGGCCAAGAGAAAATTCCTCAACATGTACTTGAGCAAATGTTAAATATTTAGAATAAAACTGGTACCTATCAGTGCTGTGAACCTCAAGTCTCCTAAATAGTGATAAATACCAAGGATCCCCAAAGAGTCTCCTCCTTGTCCCTTAACAGACTGGCATCAAGTGCTCAGTGGGCCGGAAACCCACAGTCAGTCAGGGAGGGACAGCACAGACAGAACCATGTTTACTCTGTCAGAGGCAGCTGATTAGGATGACACCAACTCTTCACATTAAACCTGCGAAGCAGGGCTTTACCCAGAGGGCTTCCCGAAACTTGGAGCCCTTGCCAATGATGTTCACGGACTGCAGTATATGTTAATAATGGTGGCGGCAGGCTGCTGTGGTTGCTGACACCGTGCATGTTAATTAAGTGCTCTCTGGCAGTGGATTTCCCTCAAACTTCATTTTGAAAAGTTAGGATTGTGCAGTTTAAAGCTATTTACAGAGAATATCTACAGTAATGTCATCATTCTGACTTTTGTATTTGACTGATTTCAGAGTCAGGGATGCCTAGAGGAGAATCTCATAAAACAATGGAAAAATCAACAGCCCCAAACCTCCAACTTCTTATCCATGAATCATACAGCTTGAACGGTCTCTGTAGGCCATTAGTTCAGTCCCTTCATCTTACAGCAGAGGGGGCTGAGGCTCAGAGTTCTTGCATCTCAGAAGTAGCATAGCCAGGATTAGAACCCAGACACTTCCACCACTGTAGGGAGATTTCCGTTAGACAACCCTGGCTGCCTTACACCTTCCTAGAAAATGAAAAATCCACATACTGGAACATAATCATCATTTTCAAGATAGTCCTCCCAACGAGTTGGAAATCTAATGAGGAAAAGGAAAATAGGATGGCAATGGCAACAAATATTAAGGGTGGTATCCAAAAAAATAAATTGGTTTCAGTGGATACAAATATCCTTAGAACTATATGACTCTTGGTAATGATTACTGCTGCTGCTGCTAAGTCGCTTCAGTCGTGTCCAACTCTGTGCGACCCCACAGACAGCAGCCCACCAGGCTCTGCCGTCCCTGGGGATGAGCTTATGCATTGTTTTTACTAGATTAAAATGTAGTAAATAAGTATGAAAGTGAAAGTGAAGTCGCTCAGTCATGTCCGACTCTTTGCGACCCCGTGGACTGTAGCCCACCAGGCTCCTCGGTCCATGGGATTCTCCAGGCAAGAATACTGGAATGGGTTGCCATTTCCTTTTCCAGGGGAATCTTCCCAACCCAGGGATCAAACCCAGGTCTCCAGCATTGCAGGCAGACTGCTTTAACCTCTGAGCTACCAGGGAAGCAAATAATTGTGAGGCCCTTGTGTTTATTGAGTCTATGTTCTTTAGACCATTAGGCTCCAAAGATATCTGACAGAATTTATGTTTATACATTATGATGCATTTCAGTAATAACACTTATCTGTCAAAACTGCATTATTAATCTGTTATGGTATAATCATATACCAACCTAATCTGATAGATTGGTTCAGCTATCATTTTAGGTGAATGAAATATTCTTTCTCTGTCACTATAGACTATTCTGGCCTAGGTCACTTGGAGATGGCAGAGTCTTGATGACCAGCATGTAAACCACCCTTTGAGATTTATCTTCTCTAAGTACATTTACTCTCCAGCCATTGTGGTATAGTTTCACACACTGTTAGCCTAGGATGATGCTAACGACTGGCACCCTAGTGATCCAACAGAGTTAATGACTGCTTCCTAAAAGCTTCTAGAAATACGTATAAACCCTGTGGGACAGTGACAGCAATGCCAGACTTAGGAAGAAATCTGGGTAATTAGTCTCAGCTCTAATAATTAGTTGTATTCACTTAGCACTTGATCGTTTGCCTCCTCATCTACAAAGGGAGCTGGCTTAGATTATCCCTAAAGGCCTACTTTCTCTCTCAAATGTTATGCTAAGAAACTAATTTTAGGAACTGAAAAAATGGGAAAGTAGAAGACTGTATGTATGCCTTATCTAAGACACCTACAACCTACAGAACAGCATGGATACTCAGATGAAGGAATACCTAATAACAGTTAATAGAGTAGGTTATATATCTGTGTAGCACTGCATGCTCCAGTCGTGTCCAGTTCTTTGTGACCCCAAGGACTGCAATCACCAGGCTCCCCTCTCCATGGCATTTTTCAGGGAAGAATATTGGAATGGGTTGCTATTTCCTCCTCCAAAGGATCTTCCCAACCCAGGGACTGAACCCATGTCTCCTTAGTCTCCTGCATTGGCAGGTGGATTCTTCACAATTGAGCCACCTGGGAAGGCCTGATTATAGATCTCCTAGAACTCTAAGTTCTCAGAGGCAAGTACTGAATATAATTCATCTTTAGATCACCAACAGCTAACAGAGTTCTTGACCCATGGTGGGTGGGTCCTGCTTCATTGTATCTCAGATGAATAAATAAATCTGAATCATGTAGGATGGAAAAGTGGGATTGTATTCCATATAGATGGAATACCCCATGTGAAGGCTTTGCTGGTATGAAAAGATATGGTATATGTTCAGGGAAAGAAGAGAAGTGTGCCTAGATTATGAGGAATGTGGTATAAGAATGGTAGGAAATGAGTCTGGTTTCCCATTTGGGAAGGATCCTAGCATTCAACCAAGAACACTCTACATCTGAGCAGAACATGAAAAACACCCTCTGTTTTGTACACTAGGCAGCAGCATGCCAAGGAAAATATGCAAACAATATACAGATACATCCGAGTGTCGGGATAGGCCAGGTGAAGGGAGCTGCCGGCAGTAACACAGCAAATGGCACAGGGAGAAGAGAATTCAGTCTTATATCTCCTGGGGAGGATTCCATACCTCTCCTCACACATTCTCACCCCCAAGTGATGCTGATACCAGGCTTAACCATGGTGAGCAGAGGGACCTTGGGATTCTTGACACTGAGCTGTTGCACCCCCTACCTTATTCTTACTTCCTCACATCCCAGAAAGTGTGGGAGCAAGTCCTTGTTGCCCAAGTCATTACCTTCCTAGGAAACGGCACGTGTTCCTGCTTGAGAAACAATGGCTCCCAACGTAAAGCTGGTTATACTTAGAAGAAGACTATTAACTATTTCTTAACTAGTCTCCCTTGATGAACCTATTTGAAATAATGAAGCTTGAGTAAAGGTTCTACAAGCAAATTAACAACTGAGAATAACTCAGACTCAGAAAGAATAGCTATACCTAACTATACAAAGAAGTAAATAATCAACAAACCAATCTATTACTACAATACTGGTCACCATATACAGTATAATAGACTTTGAAATTGAATGTAAATTGTCAGCAACACTAAATGTTTATATTAGTATAATCATTAACACAGTCATTGTTTAATCATTAGTTAATCTTCTAGCCAGGCTACTGCTCTTATCTTTGGTGATCCACTATAAAAAGGTCCTGAGATACAAAACTCAATTATATAACCTTGGCTTCGGAGAGAGAAATTGTTTTAAAATCTTTATAGGATAATTTTCTCCATTTCCTATGTTCTTAAAAAAGCTAAGAGATAATGTGAATCTAATCTTTTGGAGTGACTCCATAGTAACTTCTAGGGAAAAGCTGACCATTACTTTGAAGGGAAGTATTTGTAGTTACACTGTATTTTTCTTCATGCAAATATATTTCATTTAGAAATGTAATGAGACATTTCTGCATTTTATAATTACCTTTAGGTATTCTTTCAAAAAGAAAATGAAAATACTATACTACAGTGATGTCAGCAGTCTAAAAGTTAAGAATGGTTTTGCCTTCCAAAGATCCATTTGGTATGTCAGAAATACCTTCTCACAGCATTTTTAAGTGCAATGGTTATAGTTGCAGGTGAGTCTACAAAATGGTACGAACCTGACAAAAAGGATTATGCTTGCTCACACTAAAGGCATTGTTGGGATGCTCAACATCACTCATTATCAGAGAAATGCAAATCAAAACCACAATGAGGTACCATCTCATGTAGGTCAGAATGGCTGTTATCAAAAAGTCTACAAGCAATAAATGCTGGAGAGGGTGTGGAGAAAAGGGACCCCTCTTACACTGTTGGTGTGAATGCAAACTAGGACAGCCACTATGGAGCACAGTGTGGAGATTCCTTAAAAAACTGGAAACAGAACTGCCTTATGACCCAGCAATCCCACTGCTGGGCATACACACCGAGGAGACCAGAATTGAAAGAGACATGTGTACCCCAATGTTCATCACAGCACTGTTTACAACAGCCAGGACATGGAAGCAACCTAGATGTCCATCAGCAGATGAACGGATAAGAAAGCTGTGGTACATATACACAATGGAGTACTCAGCCATTAAAAAGAATACATTTGAATCAGTTCTAATGAGGTGGATGAAACTGGAGCCTATTATACAGAGTGAAGTAAATTAGAAAGAAAAACACCAATACAGTATATTAACACATATATATGGAATTTAGAAAGATGGTAACGATGACCCTATATGCGAGACAGCAAAAGAGACACAGACATAAAGAACAGGCTGTTGGACTCTGTGGGAGAAGGCGAGGGTGGGATGATTTGAGAGAATAGCATTGAAACATGTATATTATCATATGTGAAACAGATCACCAGTCCAGGTTTGATGCATGAGACAGGGAGCTCGGGGCTGGTGCACTGGGATGACCCTGAGGGATGGGATGGGGAGGGAGGTGGGAGGGGGGTTCAGGATGGGGAACACATGGCTGATTCATGTTAATGTATGGCAAAAACCACCACAGTATTATAAAGTAATTAGCCTCCAATTAAAAAAAAAAATAAAGGCATTGTTGGTATGGAATAGGAAGTCTGAGTTAGAACTGCTGCTGCTGCTGCTGCTGCTAAGTTGCTTCAGTCGTGTCCGACTCTGTGCGACCCCAGAGACAGCAGCCCACCAGGCTCCTTGTCCCTGGGATTCTCCAGGCAAGAACACTGGAGTGGGATGCCATTTCCTTCTCTGGAGTTAGAACTAGATATGACTAAAAGACACATGGATGGGACCCAGACTCAATAGAAATTTGAGTCCAAGTCAGTCATTCTCCAATTTCTGTAAAGTGAGAGACAAAAGTTCCTTATACATGTGAGGTGATGATACAGTCTTCCAACTGTAAGGATAAAGCGTTGGTAAATCCAGAACACAGACTGTATTTGCATATTTAAATTGATCACTGTCACATAGCAATTTCTAGTAGAAACTAAGGATGAAAATTATTTTCATCACTTCTGTTCCTAAGAATATTAAAATACATATGTAATTTGTAATATATGACTTTTGGAAAAGTTTCTTTTTCTGGTTATTGAATTTTTACTGTTCTGTCAAATCAAGTCAATATAAGTTGAATGAATCTGCTCAAAAATCTTCAACAGTATTATGGACTAACTCAATATAGGGTACCATATAAAGAAATATCAGGAATTCCCTGCTGGCCCAGTGGCTAAGACTTCATTCTCCCAATGCAGGGGGCCTGGATTCAATCCCTGATTGGGGAACTAGATCCCATATGCTACAACAAATAACTAGATAAATATAAATGAATGAATAAATAAAAATGCTCTCTATTTTATAAAAAAGAAATGCCCTTGCTCTACTGTATCTCTTTTTTGTTAACTAAAACTAAATTCACTTAGATGTTGTAATGTGTATTTTAGAATCACACATCATTGTAGCCATGTTATTAAACTCTCATAAGAGAGGCTCTAAATTATAAATGTTTGGGAGTTTGTGCATTTCATTGAAAATATCACTGAGATAATAGGCCAAAAAGAAATTAGGGGTTGATAACCAACATTTTACTTTTCAAATCAACAGTCATACTCCTCCTAGTATGTCCAAACTTTTAGTGATAAAAGTCCAAAAGTGATAAATCTGAAGACTTTACTTCCTTTTTTTTAAAACGAAAATATAGCTATAGCATGTTCCAATGAAATGACATTAAAATGAAAAGAGTAAGAAAATAAATATTACTGTTCTTAAGGATTAGCATATATACGTAACTCTCAGCCAAATAAACGTTTCATTTTAAACATAAAGGCAGCTGATGTACCACTCTATTGAAATGCAATAAATAGGGACCACCACCATCTCTGTTGACAATACATTGAATCCACATTAATTTGATTGAAGGTGGCTTGCCAACACATCTCACTTTCCCCATTTGAGAGCACTCAGATAAGAAAAACACAGTGATGTTTAGCAGATAGGCCGGATGACACAATAGAACACAACTCATTGCAGTGTAATTATAGTGATTACTTCAGAAAAGAGAGCAGATACACTGATGGGAAGAAGTAAACACTGCCATGATTACGGGAGCCCAGTTCCCTTTTGGTACAGATACACACGTCCCAGACAACACCAACCCAGCAATAAGAACACAGAAAGCTTCCAACTTAACAGCATAAAAGCATTAAAGGTTACAAAATGGCGAGAGCCAGTCTGCCAAAGTACTGGAACAAAGACCCCCTCTGTTTTTGGTGAATTCAATATATCAAATAGATTAGACAACTAAAGAAGTCCTCCTTCCACAATTACAAGGGAGTAGAAACATCAGGAAAGTTTGCCCCAGAGGAATGTAATCTGCAAATGCTTTTAAAAGCTGTCATTTTGACGACTGTGAAAAAATAAACAATGGGATGTGCCTAGTCCTCTCAGGTAACTGTCCCATGAGACCAAACTGCAGAGTCAGAGGGGATTTACCTATGACATTAATTTGGCATATATAATCTCTTGGCATCAAAGCACCTAAGAATTGCATCATAATATGACCAAAGTAAGGAAAACCTCACCTCTCCCCACTCCACAAGATTATAGATAAAAACAGAAAAACAGAGCTTGAAAAGGGTCCTCCGGATCACCTAGTGTAACCCTTGTTTGCCATACCCGAAGAAACACAGACTCCAGGAGGCTTCCAGCCTGGTCTCGGACCACACAGGAAGTGAGTGAAAGAGCAAGACCAGAACCTAAGGCTCCTGACTCCGAGTTCTGTGGTTTTCCACTACAATCCGGTTATTTTTCAATAACAAATTTCATAAAACAAGAACAGCCATTTATATAAATTTGCACTGTAAAAGTTATGGAACACTTCAAAAGCATTTGAATCACCTTCTTTGTTGCCAGCTCTCTGTGAGGTACACAGAAATACTCTTATGTCAGATGTACATGTACCTACATATGTAGATACATAAAGAGAGATAGACAGTGGGAGAAAGACATAGAGAAAGACTAAAAGAGAACAAGTGTGGGAGCCGGAGAGACAGAAAGTAGGAGACAAGAAAGAGTGAAAGAGACAGATGAGTGAGTGCAAAAGCCAGAGAGAGTGGCAGAGAGACACACAGACAGACACACACGCGCACAGGCAGGCAGGAAAGAAGAGACAGTGAGGGCTTAAACGGCTTGCCTAAGGTCACCGTACTTGTCTGAGCTGTACCTCAAATCCAGTATTGAAACCCAAGTCCCTGCTCCTTCCATAAGCCCTAAGGAAGTCTCTAAACGCTCAAAAGCAGAGGTGAATTAAAACACAATGCTTGAACTTTGTTTTTGGTTGTTGCTGTTTTGATTTTTGGCCTCAACCTTTACCCTAATTCTCACCTCCAGTAGGATGGTTAAATGAAATAGGCGGAATCATCTTGACAGAGTCAAAGCAATAGCCATCGTCTAGATGGTTGAAAGAGGCACTTTTCTTTTTAAACCATTAGTGAAGTCCTGCCTTGGGAGATAAAATATCAAGAGAAACATATGTTTTTTCCTGTCATTAGTGATTTGATGACCTCCACAACATGGGATTCTTAACTTGGAATCCATGGATGCATCTGACTATCTGTAAACCCTTGATATTGTATGCCGAAGTTAGAGCATGTCCGCATTTTCAAGAAAGAGAGTGGATCTCATTCTCAGAGGTCCCTCACTCAGAAATACTGAGCCACTGCCTTATAAGTTTGTGGAAAGACTAAAGGCTTATGTATACTTTTTGTACATCAAAAACTACCTGAATAATCTGGACAAAATAAATAATTGAGAAGACTAATGGTAATCAATCTTCTGTGCTCCTATACCCTACACATTTTTGTCTTGGAGTTTAACTGCAGAATGTTTCCCATTATTTTTTCTCCAGCCACTTTTAGTGCGGAGTTCTAATTATGAAAATGAGGTGAAAAAGTGAATTTTAAAAAAACCATGGCTTAAAACTAAGTTCATCAGTGTTTTGGTATGATTTGGTAATAACACCAAATTGGTAGGCTTTTTTTTTTTTTAAAGCAAATCCTATATAAAATATACTGCATTTGATTCAAGTGTATTCTTAATGGGCTGCTCTATTCATCAATATTAAAATAGTCTTAAAAGTAGACCAAACGTATCATCTCATATGTGGATGCATATAAAACTGCCAGGATTCTTTGCTTCCAAATTAACGCAACATTATAAAAAGGGCTCTCCTATACTGCTGAAGTACATCACTACTTGGGTTAGGGATGAAGAATTAGGAAAACAATACTGTGGTAGCTAGTTTCCAAAATGGCCTTCAGGGAACCACACTTGCCAGCTTTTCTTTAATTCCTCCCCACAGTGAGTTGAGTTACACTCTGATTTCCTGTCCCCAACAGAATGCAGCAAGAAGCACCAAGCTAGTTCTACTCATAAGATTTTACACTTTCAGGGGCCTGATGCTGAATGTAAGATGTCTGTCACTTTGTTGAAGAGACGACATGGAGGGGCCAGACCAAGAGGAAGAGGCCCTAAGAGTATGGCAGAGAGAGGCCCAGCTGTTTAGTGTTCCAGCTGAGTCCAGCCTCCCTTCAGCCACACCAAGACACCAGACATCTGAATGATTGTACTGGCCATTCTAGCACATGAATGAGTCCTGCCGTGACTGCAGCTCCAGCCGACAGTACTTGAAGACTTGCCCATATGCACCCGGTCAACCCACATAAACATGAGAAATAATAAAGTGTGCTGTAAGCTACTGAGTTTTTGAGTGATTCACTAACCAGCAACAGGTAAACCAAACTGAAGCTAAAGGTAACCTGGCATGAACAATGAGTTTACGAGATCAAATTCAGACGATGATAAAGTGTAAGTAACTGGAGCTTATCCATGTTGAGCATAAAAGGAAAACACTTACTAAGTTCTAACTAATTTGTCCATCACTTATCTCATTAAACCTCATCACTACACTGACAAAGAGAGCTTCAGTAATACTACTGCCTAAGGTCATGGAGCTAGAAAGCCAGAGGTTGAGCACAAATTTTCTTTCATAGCCTCAATGTGCTCATTTCATTGCGTCCTACAGGCTGTGAGGAGGAAGGGAGGGAAGAAGAGAGAAGACCGACACACAGACAGAGGCTTGACAGTTAATAATTTGTGGTGAAAACCTTCCTGAAGCATATCCATACTTTAAAAAATAGAAGATATCTGCCAAAACAGGTTAAATAATGGTGGACATATTCTATTTTTAAAAGTAAGGATATGCTTCAGGAAGGTTTTCATCATAAATTATTAAATGTCAAGCCTTTCTGTGTGTTTCAGTCTTCTCCCTTCTTCCCTCCCTCCCTCTTCATAATGACTCAACATCATTATTACTGACATCTATATTGCAACAATGTGCTATAATGGAATATGTACTTGCAGACATATGATTTTGTATTAAAATGATCCTAAAATGCCGTGATAAATTTTAGTTCCACTTTCTGATTTTTATATATTTTCTGTTTCTCTCCAGGTGTTAGACTGTCTCTTACAGACAGAAAAAGTGGACAACTAAGCTTATGTGATCTTTGTGAAGAGAAGATGAGAGCTTACAGGACGTTCCTATGAACAAAGTGCATATACCTTCTAACATAAAGTTTGATGTTTGGGGTAGCTGGATAAGTAAATTCTAGATGAGGAAGCTTTTAGTTAGCTGCTGAATTCCTTACAACACTATGACTTTGTACAGGAACTAAAGGAATAGTTTCTGCTCTAAAGAGCCCTAAGCCTTGTGGACAGCCTGGTGATTTTCAAATTGGACTCAGTGGGAACCGGGGTCTGCACCAACCCAACAAAAGATGCTTTACAGATGCCACAATTAAGGATTTTCTGGCAAATGCTAAAGACTTAAAGCTATCCTTTCACTGCTTTTATCCATTTTATAGTTTGGGGTTCTAAGCTTGACTTGGTTTGAAAACAAAAAGTTTTACTGTTCAGATGCTTTTGAAAATCAATGATTTGGGAGATGTACTGTGGTTAGGGAGGGGTGACAGAGTTGTGGAGTTGTCTGGCAAGGGATCTTAAATAGTTTTGCCAACTTTTATGTTCTATATGCATTTAGAAATGTAATGCTTTCAAAAATGAGAGCTAACCTTTACTAGAGAAAGTTTACATTGTTGATACTCTGCTGTTGATACCACTGTGTGACTCAAACAGCTACAATATTGGCAGCACCACTAAGCTCAATTTATTCTATTTAGGAGATAAAAGAGTTTTGATAGCAAGTTATGGCATCATAGGCAAACATACTTATGATATACAACACCAGACCATGTGATTTTTAGTGTAAAGACATTCAGCAGGTTAGGGTTGTCCAAGAAGTTTCTAAAATGCCAATTTTAAAGGATTTAATTCAAGCAAAACTTATACCTAGTTGCAGTTGCTTCTTTCAGGGTGAAGTTAGGGTATTCACTGATCAAAGTGTGTACAGCTATCCATTAAGGACATCCACAATTACTACTGTCATACTTCCAGTTAGGCAGTTCAAATTGCTTAAAACTTTGGTAATGACCACTTGGCTGTATTTGAATGAAGGTCATTTGCCCCTCCATTCACAGCTCATATGGCACCTTTTGTACACATATCTCTGGGTCCTTTACAAAGAACACTAATCAAGATACAAAATAACATTGTAGCAAATAATCTTGTCACAAATTCCATTACACAGTAAAAGCTAAATAAAAAATAACAGCTTTTCTGCCTATATTTAGAAATTTATATCACTTAGTGTCAGGCAATTCAGAGAAGAGAATTCCACAAAAGAGAAGAAGGTGACAGGAAAAGATCCATTAACCAACACATACAGACTCACACACACAATTTCACCAATAGAAATGTTAAGAATGAGCCTAGAAAATTAATAACTAGGGGTAGGGTTTTCTACATTTTTAACATATTTTACCAAAGCATTAAATAAACTGGTAAATTGTCTATTCTGAAATTACTCTGAGCAAGTATACTCATCCAAATTTAGGCAATAATATATCTATTTAAACATTAAACAGTTAAATTTCTTGCTTAGATTAGTTAGCAGATGTTCTGCTAAAGAAGTTTATGTACTTTGGCTATTTAAGAAGAAAAATATGTATTATTCCCACACCCATCTTGTAGACCTCACAACACTCTTTGAACTTCTATAACCCTATCATCCAAAATTTCTCAAATTTTTTTTATATTTGCTGAGTAATTTTCACTGGTTCCCAGACAAACTCAATTCTAATTGTCTTTCTTGTTCTACAAGAAAACTAGATGTTGTAGGAAATGCATGATTTTAACAAAACACATACTTAGCAGTGCACATAGGAACTGACCAATTACTATGGCACAACAAATACTAATTGCACCTTAGACCTAAATAATTTGACCACTTCTCTTTTCTTTTTGCTAAGACTTACTCCTTTTATTGTCTCTCATATATATTAATTTGAAAGGAGTTCTTAAAAAACAGTATTGAGCTCATTGTAAGCTTAATAAATATTGGAAATATATATATATATACACACAAATGACCTTGAAGAACTCATAAAGACCTACATTCACCCAAACTGCACATCTTTCTACATGCCCTCTCAAACATATACACAGCCACCTTGCTTTAAACATGCATGTCTTGTGCTGACATACTTTCTTTTGAAAACCTTGAGGTGACGACCACTAAACAGAAAAGGGTAGATTCATGTGTTTATTCACTCTCACTCGTTTATTCATTCAACACTTGGAGTTTGTCTAATACACTCAGTATGGTATAACAGTAATTAAGAGACAAGGTCTGGAGCAAGATTTCCAGAGATTGAATTTTACTCTACTACTTACTGGCAACATAGTCCACTAATCTGGTCCACTAGTTTTCTCATCTGTAAAGTAGCACCTACTTCAAAGGACTGATGTGAAGATTAAACAAACTAATACATGTAACACGCACAGACAACTTCTAGTGTGGAATAAGCACTCAATAAATATTAATTATTTCTGTCATACCTCAGGCCCTATGTCAGCACTGAGAGTTGCAATGGTAAACAAAAATAGGCACAATTCTCAGCCTTGCTAGACATTAAGTCTTGTTCTAGAGCTTTTGCACTATTTCCTTCTATTAAAATATATTAAGTTGTTACCAGAGACTGAACAGATTTTGATAATAGGGAAAACTTAAAAAAAAAAAATTAAAAGTAAAAAAAAAAAAAAGTATTTTGGCCACAAAATTGAAATTGAAATTTAGCTTTATTTAAACTTCATATATCTCTGCTGCTTCATATCATTTATTTAAACTTCATATATCTCTGCTGCTTTTATGGATAAAACTGTATGACAATAACATTATCAGTTTTTCCAGAACCAAATTATGGTTTCAGTTTATTTTGGATTTATTATCTTAAGGCATTAGTATTAATTTTTAAAAATACCATTACTAATGTTTTATATCAGAGAGTAATTTAAGTATGAAATTTTAAAATATTTATGTGGTTTCGGTCTATTCACAGCAATTCCTCCCCCTCACCAATGAATCCCTAAAATGGAAATTAGTGCGAAATGCAAAACAGATTTTGTGCAACAGATATTTTCAGGAGCTTTTACTTTTTATTACAATTTATTTTAGAAAGATTTTTACAGATACTTTTTCCTTAGTTCTAAAAGTAACAGAAAGACAGAAAGATATGTTACAATCTATGTTAATACTATCCAAACAATCTGTGGCTGTGGACTTAAGTTATAGAGATATCTTGCTAAACTGAAGCCAAGACCTAATATGAATATAAGAAGAATCTTAAAGCTTTGGTATCCATATGTCTCATTCTGAAGAGGTGAAAGTCCTGACCTATGAATAATCTTGAAGATCGGAAGAAAGGCAGAAAAAAAAGGAGCTTTCCCATAAATTTCATTAACTCTTTTATTCCATTTCCTATCATTGATTTCATTCGATTTCTAGAACTATTATAGAGACTGTATTACTGTTTCCCAAGAATACTGGAATGGGTAGCCTATCCCTTCTCCAGCAGATCTTCCCAACCCAGGAATCGAACCAGGGTCTCCTGCTTTGCAGGCAGATTCTTTACCAACTGAGCTATCAGGAAAGCCCACATCACACAGGATGTTGTGTAATATTTAATACACTTTATACTCATCTGTATTTGAAGAGAGAGCATCCTGAAATGATGAAAAGTACCTATTAAATTGTAACTGTTTATAGACAAAAACCTCATGTTACTTGATTTTAATTTTGGCACAGTACTTAGCACCAATCAGGTTAAGAAAAGATAGGTTATTAATGAAGATGGTGACATACTAATTAGGTATTCACATCCTCAAGAGAGCTAATACTGAGTGCTAAGTAATTATTTCTTTTGGGTGGTTGGGACTTTGACCCACTTTCAAGCTTACTAATAAGAATTAGGATATAACTCATTGTTGTATTTAACTTTTAAGCATCAAGTGTATCAGCATCAAATGGATTAGAATTGCCCTGTAAAGAGGAAGGGGAATGGGAAAGGCTGAAGAACAAATCTACATTATGTGTTAGTCTCTAGGCCTAGTTATTTTTCACAGGCCCTCACAGTTAATCAATGGGAAGAAAAAAGAAAGAAGGGGGTATTTTATTAATTCACAAAGGAGAAGCGTTCTAGCAGGAGACTGATAAACTGGAGGGCATTCCAGCCTAGGATGAGAAGTCAGACCAGTGGCTTCTGATGTGTTTGTCATCTCTGTTATGCGACGCTATGCTAAAACATACCCTGTGTTAAAACAATGTACATGTTTGCTTGCACACACACACACACACACACACACACACACACACACATATACACACACATTCTGAGATCTACATTTGCAAAGATAACTCCTTTTCCAAACACTCCAGGCAGCAGAGACATATGGGGGTCCTACTAAGATTCTAGAGGCATTCCCTGGTGGCTTGGACAGTAAAGAATCTGCCTGCAGTGTGGAAGACCTGGGTGAGGTACTTACAGAATAAGGACTTGAGCTAGGTAAGCTTTCGTTGCTTCTTCAGTAGCTTTTTATAAAAATGCTTTCAACAATGTCAAGTTATGTTAAGAATACTTTAAAATCAAAAGACTCAGATTTGGAATAAGTAGCTTTTCTTTTGCAATCAGATATATAACTAGTGTGAGCAACAAAATACATCTCCCCAAGATTATTCATGTACAAAATAAATAAATCTGTAAGATTATTAATGAATGAATATTACCCACTGGTTGTTGACTCTTCCTTAGAGATACCCAGAGATAATTTGGGAGCTGAATAAGTTTTTTTCTTGATGTTGATGAATGATTGATCACCTTATACTCTTTATTGGGTATCAAGGGTTCTAAACATCCACAAGCTTTAAGACAAGCAGTGACACATCACCCTAAAACAGAACTTGATTCGAAGTGAAATGTATAAGGTTATAATGAAACAGTAAGAAAAATAGGACATTATCTCATAAAAGCATAAAACTTGAAAGCTAAACTTATGCTTAGAACTAATCCAGCCCCTAGGTATAGCCAACCAAGTCAGGCCCCACTCCTAGAGGGGTGCATCAAGCCACATTTCTGCAGTGTGCTAAACTTGAGAAGGTTAGATTGTCTCCACCTACCAAATCAGAAAAACTGGGACACTGGATGTGGCATGAGAGTCTGGGTTAGAAGAGTCAGAAGCCAAGCTATTAAATGATTAAAATTGCCTCTAACAGGCATTATTTTCCACTGTTTCATCAATAAGGAAGCAGGCACTTCTGTACTATTTCACAGGATGGGGATGCTTTCTGGAGTTAGATTGTTCAAGAGCTGCTTTTTAAAATAGCAATACTCTTATCATACTAAAACTTGCCTGCTGAGTCAAAAGGAAAGTTGGCCTCATCTACCTTTAGAGCCCAGGAAGAATTTAAATTGTAAAGTTGCCTGGCATGATTCCAACTGTTGGCCACTACAGACACTTTTAAATATCCACTCTTTTATTGATCTGAAGATATATGGGTAAGCAGGTATACACTGAAAATGGAAAACAGAAAGAAGGCCATCTCTAAAAGTCAAATTGATTGAAAGCAAACAATAAGAAACCTGTACTTTTCTTTTGTTCATCCAAAGAAGCCAGCTCTACAGACAGACTCCATTCTAGGAGAAAAATAAATCACAGATAGTGCCAAGACATAAATTATTCCTTATGATGATGAAGGGAGGAAAAGTTTAAAACAGAAATCATATTTCCAATAAGGATATTAAATCTAATGCTGTTTTGATGTCAGGTCCGCCCTTACCTAATCCCCACTGGTTTTTATTCAGCTCAATTTGAAGCCACCATAGAACTCTGTTTTAGGAAGCCTCCTCACTCTCAACAAATTTATTTAGCAGGGATGATAAAATAGATTCTGTAATGGAAAAGGACTAATCTAGAAACATAAACACTGATAAATTCTAATGGAACATTTTGGCATAAAATGTGCCAGAAGAGGCAGAGCCTTGCAAAATTTGACATTTGTCAAAGATCAGGATATCAGACAGATGAGTGTATGTCTGAGCGTGCGCACGTGTGTGTGTGTGTGTGTCTGTGTGTGGGTGGATGCATGTGTGTTAAGATGGGGTTCACTCAAAGTTGTTTGAATGAAGCTGAAAATTCAGGAGGAATTCTACAGTAAACACCTAATGCAAAAGAGAAGGCTAATGTAATAAAGGGAAGCCTGTATGTAACCAGGAATAAGTTCTTTCACTTGGCCAAACCCTGATGGTAAGAGAGGTAGAACCTGTTATTGCACATTTTTAGTATGTCATGCCAAATAGTGTAAAAAATAGACTTAGTCATGCTTTGATGAAAAGATTTCGGAAATATGTAATAGAAGTTACAGTGTACAATGTATTTGATTTTGAGATTCTGGAACTTTTATATATATATGGTAATTTTGTGTTTGGAAGCTTAAGAATGAAGTGAAAACTGTAGTTACAGGTTACTTTACCAGATTTAGTATAAACTTAAAAGCTAGGAATAACCACATCATTAGCCTATTCCGGGCAGTCCCTGAGAGCAGGAGAAGCTACTAAAGGGAAAGGGGGTAAAGGGGACTAGAAAACAGTCAGCATCAGACCTTTTTTGTTGTTTGAATTTTTTAAAAATCCTGATATTTTCATTCTTGGGGTAATTTGTCCTTGGAGGAATATATACCATTGGCTAGTTTTAGAGAGCCCATTGCGTGTGGTGGGTAACTGGTTCCTTGAAAAGTACAGGAACTCCTGAGGCATCTTGCAGGGGCATCTGTGGGATGTTCATCTGTGTATAAGGGACTGAGGGCTAGGACCCTGGCTGTGGCAGTCCAAGGGTCTGCCATGGGAACACTGAGGAGTGGGTACACATAAGCAGCCCTTCTTGGGAAGCATGCCCAGCTTCTCTTACTTGTCCTTGCATGCCATCAGTGAGAACAGCGAAGCAGCTCTTATTAGGTGAATCAATTCTTTCATGCCTAAATTACATTACGCTGAGTGTTTCTGAACATTCATCCAATAATCAAGAAACTCTTTATACTATCTGCTCCTTATACCCAATATACGGTTTCATAGCCAGAAAAGAGTCAAGACAACCATATCATCTATATGCACACATGAATCTTTCCCTGTGCCCAATCCTTAAAGCAGACCATAAATGTATTCTCTGTCCACTAAAAAATAATTAGAAATTCTATGGTAATTATGCAAAAACAAAAAATCTAAAGAAGGAATGATAAGTTCAACAGATTTGTTCAAAGACCCAAATTGCTTTTTGGAAACAAAATGAGAAGCAAGATGAAAATCAAAACAGAACAAAGGAAAAGAAATATTTTGAGGAAATGACTCCAGAAGAACTTTGGAATGTACACTGCTCTATTGTCATAGCTACCATTGGTTCAATAATTTGAGAGGAACTAGGGTTATTAAACCCCATAGCCCACCTAAATTACTAGGAAATCCTGTTCTCAGATATACCCAAAGCAGGACTTCCTTAGTGGTCCAGTGGTTAAGACTCCAAGCTTCCAATGAAGGGGACATGAGTTCAATCCCTGGTCAGGGAACAAAGATCCAACATGGCAATGCAGTGAGGCAAAAAAGAAAAAAAAAAATTAAGTTGTAAAAAAAAACTACCCAAAACAATCTTTAAATGCATTTCCCCATGCAAAATCGAATTAGATACTTTTCTGAATTGGAAGATGTGATCCAGAAACTCTTCTGGATAAAGCCCTCATGAAGCACGGGAATAAACCTAGGCTATCCCCAGGTATAAAATGAAATTCTAAATCTAAGCTAATGAAAACCCATTTCTTGAATTAACTCTGAAACAGCATCTCAGGTGGCCTGAAATATTTTGGTCACTTTATGAAGGGAGAGAAACAAATGGGCTTCTAGGAAAGTGAAAAGAACAGGCTCTTGTATAAGCATGTCTTACAATGGGAATTAGATGGTTATTATTTGTTAGGTGAAAACTCACATGAAACTTTTTTTCCTTCTACTAAATTAGCAGAGATTGTCACTGAAACACCTGGTATGCCTGGTATGTCTAACAACTGCTCACAGTAATAAAACTCAATTTCAGTCATGTTATTCAAACACCAAGATGAAAAATAAGCTTCAACTCATAAATGCAATTGCTGATGTATTAATGAGCAAGAAAATTACAAAATAAAGGAGGCTGAATATTGTAACACATTTGAGAAAAAAAAAAGGATTAAGGGGAAAATAACTTGTCATGCCTTTGATCTTATTGTATAAAAAGAGTCACCTCTCTCGGGAGATATATCAGTTTTCTCAAGGCCTCTGGGTAGCCTAAGTGGTTGTGTAGTGCTATATTATTCCAAACTTTCATAGCAGCATAATGCAATTTAGGCATGAAAGAACCGATGCACCTAGTAAGAGTTGCTTCATTCCCTTCTCACTGATGGTATCTAATAGGTGGAGAAATACACCGAATTGTCACAGCATACATTTCAATGAGAAAAATCACTACCACATAGAAATATTTATGGAAGTGCTGACAAGATATCAATTAATAATGCCTGAAAGATTCAAAGAGAGACTATTGTATCCTTCACAAATTGGGAAAGAGCTAAGTCAAAGACTTGATCTCATCCAGCCTCTTATATTACAACACAGCAAATAATTTCACCTTTGAGGGACAAGTTGGACCTGACTGAGATTTTGCTAATAGCTGGAGTGGAAAAGCGCAACAAGCAGAACTCTGTTGTATAGTCTGTTACCATCTATGTAAGCTGGAAAAGTGGAGGATGATATATACATGACCATTTGCATATACAAGGAATCTTTGACCTAGGACAGTACTGGGAAAGTGTGTACCCCTTGAGGTGGGATACCCCAGGGCAGGGAAGGATTAGATTTACTTTTACTGTATACACCTTTGTGTTGTTTGAATTTCTTATTTCTCTTCTTTTTAAACCATGAGTGAAGAAGTGAAGTGAAGTCGCTCAGTCGTGTCCGACTCTTTGTGACCCCATGGACTGTAGCCTACCAGGCTCCTCATTCCATGGGATTTTCCAGGCAAGAGTACTGCAGTGGGTTGCCAGTGCCTTCTCCAGAGGATCTTCCCGACCCAGGGATCAAACCCGGGTCTCCCGCACTGTAGGCAGACACTTTAATCGTCTGAGCCACCAGGGAAGTCAAACCATGAGTATATATTAAGAAAAAAAAATCTTTTTAAAATGGCTGGAGAACAGATGAAGACTGAGTATGTTATCATAGAATAAGCTAACAAGCTGTTGATGAACTATTCTGAATTTCAAATGTCGGTAAACAAAAACTTTTTGGCCTATAGACAAGTGACTCAGGAGTCAAAGCAAAGACAGTTTAATGACTAAACATGACTTGATAAACCCCAGTACTACCATTTGTTAGTTGTCTGCTGCTGCTGCTGCTAAGTCGCTTCAGTCGTGTCCAACTCTGTGCGACACCATAGATGGCAGCCCACCAGGCTCCCCTGTCCCTGGGATTCTCCAGGCAAGAACACTGGAGTGGGTTGTCATTTCCTTCAACACATGAAAGTGAAAAGTGAAAGTGAAGTCGCTCAGTCGTGTCCGGTCTGTCTATGGGCAGTTAGCATTTATGTCCTCATCTGTAATTACATGCATATGCATGTGGGTCTCTGTGTGGTAGGGGACAGGTTGGCTGTAACTAGGACTGACTACCTGGGATTGGGGGAAGTGGGTCTTATTAATTAAAGGAATAGAACCCTTGTGATTTGCATTAAGGGGACTTAAACTCTGGTCAGATTTTCAGCAAGCTTTCCTCCCCATTTAAAAAAAGTAGCAAAGACAATAAGAATTGAAGATCTCTGTTACAGTTTTTCCTTCCTTTACAGTCTTTCCTTCAATGGGTTTTCAAAACTGCTTCATCTATGATACTCTTCTGTTAGAGAGATGCAGGATAATTTTGTATATTTTCATGGGCCCACATTTCTGGAAAGTTATCAGAAATGTGTATTGTTTATTAAACCCCTACATTTTATGGTTCACTTAAAATTTCACTACACAAAACCCCAGCCAGCCAGCCATTAGCATTTATTCTTCATAGGTGTCCTTCCAACACAGTCTAAATTTCTACCCATTTTTATCCATATGAACAGCCAGTAGTAAAATATCATTCCTTTTCCTATTTCCTATGCTTAAACCAGCTCTAAATCTATCTGCAAGCCAAACACATTCAACTCAAATTCTGCAAACCAATCACATGAGCTTTTAACATTGCATCGTATCAGTATGCCAGACAGTGGATATTTACACGAAGATACCTTGGAAGTGAAACGGAAAACAACTCCCACTTCTAAACTGACTGCCTCTTATGTAGGAGCTGTTTCCCCATCGGGCTGGCAAAATGAACAGTAGTTTTATATAGTAACTCAGAAGATAATGGATTATTTGCCAGTGGTCTGTTTTGAGTTGCCATTTACTATTGTTATTATTTTTTTTATCCACTCCAGGGACACACTTTCAATTTCACAGTCTTTTGCACATTGTGGACAGTGGTGTTTAATTTCTTTAAGGAAAACACACTCTCTTTCTATTATAGTTAGACTAGTTGCTCTCCAAAGAGCAGGCAGGGAACTTTCTATCTAGGGAGAAAATGTCCATGCTCACATTTGTGTGCTCCCTCCATCCATGGTGTTCTGGTTTACAAGCTGGGAAGGGAATTAAGAAACAGCCTTTCTTCCTGTCAGAAAAGACATCTTTGTGGTTCACATTCTTAGATGTTCCAGCTGAGGGATGGTAAACATTCCTGAAGATATCGTTCTTTAATTGTTTATGGATTACTTCTCTTTATTTTACTGTGAAAATAAGAGTTTCTAGCAGAGTTAAAGAAAATCTTGTCAGGAAGCAGTTGTTTTCCTCCCACAGACTAACATTCCTGCAGGCAATGCAGCAAATTAACCAATATAAGTGTTTCCTTCAAAACACAGAAATCTTTTATCTATTTAGGAACAGATCACACAATATAACATGCTGAACTATTTCTATTAAGCCCAAAGATGACAAAAAATTGAAAAGAATAAATCCATTATAAAGAATTCATATCTGCTGCTTTGTGGGCAATCCATAATACACCGTATTGTGCAAACTATAGGAAATGATGACCTAACAATACAGAATGTAGAGAGGGCTTTTGACAACAGAAAAGCATGAGAGAGTATCATTTAATGGAGAGTGAAAAAAAAAAATGATCCTGGATTCTTTTTCCCCCTTTATTTGTTGTATCACTTTGTAAAACCTCTCTATGCCTTGCTCTCTTCATCAGAAAAATGAGACCTATGGTTTTATTTTTACAAAGTGCTTTAGGATTTAGGAGAACCCAGAATGCATTATACGATGAGAGCCACCATGGTGCATGCCATGTGACTGCAGCAGAAAAGGATCTACGGACCAAAAGCAAAACATGAATCAGCAATGAACACTCATTTTATTTGTTTAAAACCCCAGGATGTGCAAATATATGTCAGAACTGAAGTTGACCCTCTTCCCTTATAATCACACATCACTACATCTGGGTCTGGTTTTGAAACTTGAGTGTAGTAGAAAGAATGTGAACAGGAAGGAATAAAGGGCAGAGTCTCTCTCAAGCAAATCCCAAGTCACCAAGGGCTACATTAACTCACTCTGAATCCCTTGAGGACCACAGAGAGAGAGCACTGATTTTCTCTCTTCCTCGTTCCTCAGCATAACCCTATGCCCAACAGAGTTATGCACTAAAAAGACAAGTCAGCGAAGGAGGAGCTGGCTCCTCCAACTGCCCAAAGTTATATGGGCTTTCAAGACCACAGGCGAGTCAAGATTGGGGATAATGTGAATGGTTACATTGAGTGGTAGGTCAGGAAGGTGTATCAGAAGTCAGGAGTTCTAGGTTTCAATGCTTATTGCAACACAAAAAAGCATGGAGAAATGCTACAATCACAGAGTTAGCTACTGGCAAAATTAGGACTAGACTTCGGGGTTTCAAAACAAATTCTGATTATGTTTACAGAGGGTTTTCTGTAAATTCTTCAGCTTGAGAAATCGAAATTCATTTAAGAAAGAGTTCCAAGCACAGTGACACGGTCTCCCTGTCTCTGTCTCTCTAACATATTTGGTCACTCAATATATATTGTAGTTATAAAATAAAAAGTATTCCCATATTAATCTGTGCTCCTTTCCGTACCCTCTTTTTGGTTAGTGTTGCTGGAGAGGCCCAGTATACGGAGATAGAAACCCTGTCTTCACCTTCTCCCCTTCAGTCCCACTCCGAAGCACTTTTCATTCACCTGAGACTTCTCTATTTCTATATTTTTTGCTTCATCCCCAACATATTTGCATCATTCAGGCCTTATCTCTTGTCTTGTCTCACCTCTGCCCTCTAGACTGGTTTACTTGCCTCTGAATTCTTCCCCCACACCATTGCTATGAAGAACATATCTTTTTAAAATTAAAATGTAAACATATTTATTACCTACTTTAAAAAATGTCAAAATTCGTCAGCTGACCCACAGGATGAAGACTAAGCTTCCTAGTAGGAAAAGTCCGGCCCTTTCTGCCTCTGGCTGCTTTTCCAGTTAGACTCTCTTTGTTATCCACATACATTCCATGTTTGAGCAAGAACATATGCTGAGACATATTTCCCAGTTACTGCATACCACTGTGCCTTGACATATGCGAGCATCTCAGTCTGGAAATCCCTATTCTTTTCCCATCGTTTACTTGAAAAGTCCATGTTTTAAAACAAGTAAATCCTTGAGCTTTAAGGAGTAAATCCTTCTCCCTTCACTGGGATCCCTCCAACTCCATACCCTCTCAGAGAGTTAACCACATCTTATTCTAAGCTGCCTCTGTACTTTGGACAGGCTTCCACTGTTGAGTTCATCACAGTGTACTGTAATTGTTTATTTGTGTAGCTCCCTCCACCCCTAAACTGCGAAACCCTTGAGGGCAAGAATTGCATTTTAGTTCATGCTATGTCCTTAACATAATGCCTAGAACATGAATGGTCCTCAGGATGTGTTTATGACTATGAATGAATGAACAAACCAGCTAACAGTCATTAATTCAACAACCACTTTACAAAATATCTCACAGGGTTCTGAGAAAGAAACAACAACAAAACCTCCACAAATAACACAGGAAATAGAAAAATAAACAAGTTAACAAAAAAGAAAAATGACTGATAGAGGTAAGATGTAATCAGAGAATTAAACTGATATAGAATGGAAAATGACCGAGTTATCCACATTGGTTTGCATGGTGGGGAAAGGCTTCTTCTAACCCTGTATGACAAGAACTGTCCCATATGCTTTGCCAAGAGAATAGTTACGATGATCAGCATTCAAACTGAGGGAAACAGCAATTGAGAGTAGCTCAGAGGGTTTTAGTTTTAGCAAACAAGTAAATAGTGCTATTTACTTTGTTAGGGAAAGCTGGGAGAGGCGCAAATTTGGCTAGACGAGAAAGTTACCCATTTGTGTTCTTCAATTTGTAGATATCTATAGGACAACTAAGTAGAAATGCCCACTTGGCAGTTAGATTCAAAAATCTGGTTTTTCAAGGGCATCATGACAAAAGACAAATACTTGGAAGCCATCAGCTCCCTGAAAATGGTATTTAAAAACACCATGAGGCTGAATGAAATCACATACAGAGTGTGTAGGTTAAAAAGAAGGGCCAAGCCCTGGGAGACACTCCAACGTGTAGATTTCAAACTGAAGATGAATCAGTAAAGGATAATGAGAAGGATATACTACTAAGCTAGGAAGAAAACCAGAAGATCATGGTCAACCATAAGAAGAATCAATATATGAAATAAGGAGGCAGTGGTCAACTTTGTCAAACTTTACTGAAAGGTCAAGTAAGGAAATATATTTAATTAGCAAAATCCAAGGACATGGTTAGCTGATGAACAGTCTAAAAGTAGATAGGAATGAAGCCTTATTCAAGCAGTATCCCAGCTTTTCATAAGCAACCATAAAACAATATTGCTGCTGCTGCTGCTGCTAAGTCGCTTCAGTCGTGTCCGACTCTGTGTGACCCCATAGACAGCAGCCCATCAGGCTCCTTTGTCCCTGGGATTCTCCAGGCAAGAACACTGGAGTGGGTTGCCATTTCCTTCTCCAATGCATGAAAGCGAAAAGTGAAAGTGAAATCGCTCAGTCGTGTCCGACTCTTAGCAACCCCATGGACTGCAGCCTACCAGGCTCCTCTGTCCCTGGGATTTTCCAGGCAAGAGTACTGGAGTGGGTTGCCAGTGCCTTCTCCGAAAACAATATTACACAGTGATTAAAAAAAAAAATAAACATTACTTTCTATTTCTATTTGAAGCAAGGCTTAAAACTGGGTAAAACATAGATGAAATTTAAGACCGATTTCAGAAAGAATTTCCTAGCAGCATAGTTAACAAACCTCCTAATACATATTAAAGCAAAGAAAAGGCATCTCTTGTATTAATCAATTTAAGTAGTACTTCTATTTATCTATATTTCTAAACTGAAAAACTATTTGGTCAAAAATCACTCGATATATAATTGTCATTTTTTCCCTCACATTTTGGGGTACATTCTCTTATAAATCCATGGGGCTTCCCTTGAGGTTCAGCTGGTAAAGAATCTACCTTCAAGGAGGGAGACCTGGGTTTGATCCCTGGGTTAGGAAGAGCCCCTGAAGAAGAGAACAGCTACCCACACCAGTATTCTGGCCTGGAAGATTCTTGGGGTCGGAAAGAGTCAGACATGACTGAGTGACTTTCACTTACTCTTATAAATCCATACACCTGATAACAACAAAATACTTTCACTTTTAGAAACCAAGAAATAAGAGCAATGATTGTGTGAATGAATCTCCAATTGTTATAATTATGAATTTTAAAAGAAAATTTCATTTTAAAATTTGTAGATTGAAGATAAAATGAAATGGCACATTCTATAACCAACCTGTCAGTCACAGTAAGACTGAGTAAGGCTACTTCCTTTTAGGGATACTACATCTCAAGTTATTCTTGTGGCTTTCTTCCAGAGATGACAAACATTTCAAAAATCATAATCTGCTGAGCAAACTCTCAAAGAAACAAAACTAATGTATATTAAGGTCTACTTCCTTAGCAACAAAATCTCTTCTAAATATCCAGGATTTTGGATTAAAAATGGCTACCCTTATAACACAAATGTGAATGATTTAATAAAAGAAAAGATAAATACCTATTCATATAGTCTTCTAGTGTTTCCTGAAGGAAGTATTGATACCTACTTTTTTACAGGAAGCAAAGGGTGTTCAAATGGTTTGTACATTAATTGAATATCTAAGTAAAAATAGTAATTATTATCAAAGACTTATATTTTTCTATTGGATAGATAAAGATGTGCAAAAAGGTAACTCTGATGGACAGAAAAGCCTGACTTTAGTAAAACTAGAGTGATCTGCTAGGGTGCGCTACAATAATTTTATAATGATATTAAAATAAATGTGATCCCTTTTAAATTTCAGCTGACACAAAGGATTATGTCAAATATTAAAATGATGCCATGTTAACAGTTGACGCAGTGTTTAGCAATGTCAGCTGGCAACTTTAGGTTAGAACAGAGTAAGATGGTTTTTTAAAATTAAGCTCTTGACTGTTTAGAAGCAAACAAAACAAAACAAAGCCCATAAAAACAAATTCCTTAATTGCACAAAATAATTAAACTACCTTATTCAACTTAGTGGCAAATATATAGTGTAATGATGCCACCGTGAACGTTTATCTTTTATAACAAAGTATTTTTAGTAACTGATATCCTCCTCAAAATACACTAAACGCCTAATGTAGATGCACAATACAGTGACCTGAACTTGGAAAAGAGAAAAGGATTTCGGCCTTTATAACATCACTGTCATCTGTGGTAGAGATTGCTTTTTTTTTTTTTTTTTGAGAAAGAATGCTATTGGTTTATTTTAGAAACATGATTGGTTCATCAATAATACTTAACCAACCGTAACATCAAGATCAGACTGGAATAGGAACTGTGAGACTCATGATGAGAGTCTCTGTGAGACTGTGAGAACATGATGACTCACATTATCTACCCAGCTGGCATGACTTGGCAAACAGTATTTTACAAGGTACTGCACCAGCCTGGGATGGCCTGGAGATGCAGTGTGCCCCTTTTCTGTGAGTGAAGGTGTGGCATGTAAACTTGTTAACTGCTGTCACCAATTTTTCTAACTTTAGCAATCAGCAGATGTTCCATGTGTAGCACAGGTGAAGGGTTTATGGGTAGTAGACTGCCAAAAAAAAAAAAAAAAAAAGAGGCAAACAAAAGAAATCAACCTCCAGAGCATACTAACTATTTAAAGGGGTTGAACAGACCATGCATGTTGTAGGTGCCATGTAAGATACAGGGCAGAGCTATCAGAAGTGGTACACACTATAAATAGTAACAACAAAACACAGAAAATGAACTTTTGACCATGTTGAGTTCAGTTGCTCAGTCATGTCCGACTCTTTGCAACCCCATGGACTGCAGCATATCAGGCCTCCCTGTCCATCACCAATTCCCAGAGCTTACTCAAACTCATGTCCATTGAGTTGGTGATGTCATCCAACCATCTCATCCTCTGTCTCCCCTTCTCCTCCCGCCTTCAGTCTTTCCCAGCATCAGGGCCTTTTCAAATGAGTCACTTCTTTGCGTCGGGTGGCCAAAGTATTGGAGTTTCAGCTCCAGCATCAGTCCTTCCAATGAATATTCAGGACTGATTTCCTTTAGGATGGACTGGTTGGATCTCCTTGCAGTCCAAGGCAGTCTCAAGAATCTTCTCCAACACCACAGTTCAAAAGCATCAATTCTTTGGAGCTCAACTTTCTTTACAGTCCAACTCTCATTTCCATACATGACTGATAGAAAAACCAAAGCTCTGACTTAGATGGACCTTTCTTCGCAAAGTAATATCTTTGCTTATTAACTGCTGTCTAGGTTGGTCATAACTTTTATTCCAAGGAGCAATCATCTTTTAATTTCAGGGCTTCAGTCACCATCTGTAGTAATTTTGGAGCCCCCCTAAAAATAAAGCGAACTAAAATGGACTGGAATGGGTGACTTTAACTCAGATGACCATTATATCTACTACTGTGGGCAAGAATCCCTTAGAAGAAATGGAGTAGCCGTCATAGTCAACAAAGAGTCCAAAATGCAATACTTGGATCCAATTTCAAAAACAATAGAAAGATCTCTGTTTCCGAGGCAAACCATTTAATATCACAGTAATCCAAGCCTATGCCCCAACCAGTAATGCTGAAAAAGCTGAAGTTGAACGGGTCTATGAAGACCTACAAGATCTTCTAGGACTAACACCAAAATAGATGTCCTTTTCATCACAGGGGACTGGAATGCAAAAGTATGAAGTCAAGAAATACATGGAGTAACAGGCAAATTTGACCTTGGAGTACAGAATGAAGTAGGGCAAAGGCTAACAGTTTTGCCAAGAGAACACACTGGTCATAGCAAACACCCTCTTCCATCAGCACAAGAGAAGACTCTACACATGGACATCACAGATGGGCAATACCAAAATCAAATTGATTATATTCTTTGCAGCCAAAAATGGAGAAGCTCAGGAGTCAGCAAAAACAAGACTGGGAGCTGACTGTGGCTCAGCTCATTAACTCCTTATTGCCAAATTCAGACTTAAATTGAAGAAAGTAGGGGAAACCACTAAACCATTCGGGTATGACCGAAATCAAAACCCTTAAGATTATACAGTGGAAGTGCGAAATAGATTTAAGGGATTAGACCTGATAGACAGAGTGCCTGATGAACTATGGACGGAGTTTCCTGACACTGTACAGAAGGCAGGGATTAAGACCACCTGCAAGAAAAAGAAATGCAAAAAGGCAAAATGGTTGTCTGAGGAGGCCTTACACATAGCTGTGAAGAGAAGTGAAAGGCAAAGGAGAAAAGGAAAGATCTGCCCATTTGAATGCAGAGTTCCAAAGAATAGCAAGGAGAGATAAGAAAGCCTTCCTCAGTGATCAATGCAAAGAAATAGAGGAAAACAATAGAATGGGAAACACTAGAGATCTCTTCAAGAAAATGAGAGATACCAAGAGAACATTTCATACAAGATGGGCTCAATAAAGGACAGAAATGGTATGGACCTAACAGAAGTAGAAAATATTAAGAAGAGGTGGCAACAATACACAGAAGAACTATACAAAAAAGATCTTCATGACCCAGATAATCACGATGGTGTGATCACTCACCTAGAGCCAGACATCCTGGAATGTGAAATCAAGTGGGCCTTAGAAAGCATCACTACGAACAAAGCTAGTGGAGGTGATGGAATTCCAGTTGAGCTATTTCAAATCCTGAAAGATGATGCTGTGAAAGTGCTGCACTCAATATGTCAGCAAATTTTGAAAACTCAGCAGTGGCCACAGAACTGGAAAAGGTCAGTTTTCATTCCAATCTAAAGAAAAGCAATGCCAAAGGATGCTCAAACCTCTGCCCAATTGCACGCATCTCACACACTAGCAAAGTAATGCTCAAAATTCTCCAAGCCAGGCTTCAGCAATACGTGAACCATGAACTTCCAGATGTTCAAGCTGGTTTTAGAAAAGGCAGAGGAACCAGAGATCAAATTGCCAACATCCGCTGGATCATCCAAAAAGCAATAGAGTTCCAGAAAAACATTTATTTCTGCTTTATTGACTATGCCAAAGCCTTTGATTGTGTGGATCACAGCAAACTATGGAAAATTCTGTAAGAGATGGGAATACCAGATCACCTGACCTGCCTCCTGAAAAATCTGTCTGCAGGTCAGGAAGCAACAGTTAGAATTAGACATGGAACAACAGACTGGTTCCAAATAGGAAAAGGAGTACACCAAGGTTGTATATTATTACCCTGCTTATTTAACTTATATGCAGAGTACATCATGAGAAACGCTGGGCTGGATGAAGCACAAGCTGGAATCAAGATTGCTGGGAGAAATATCAACAACTTCAGATATGCAGATGACACCACCCTTATCACAGAAAGCAAAGAAGAACTAAAGAGCCTCTTTATGAAAGTGAAAGAGGAGAGTGAAAAAGTTGGCTTTGATCATGAGTACATCCCAAACAAGCATTTAGTCTTGGCAACATGTATAATCTGAACTCAGAGCTCAATGGTGGATACCTCCTGACAAACTGTTCCAGCGTCTGCCTCATGATTTAAGAACAAACTGATAATTTATAACATATTCACAGTTACCTCTCACCTGTCTCCTCATCAGGGTCCACATAGAAACAACTAAAAGGCAACTGCCAAAAGTGGCCACATAGTTTTAAATGCATTCTCAGGACAGCAACCAAGAATGAAAATTTCATGTATCTAAATTTTCCTGTAGTCTTTTAATAGCTGAAGAGGATTTTTACTATATTTTAAGCACCACATCAATGTATTAAGTACTATATAACATCAATGAATTACTCACAGCTTCTGATTCACATTAAAAAGCATAGACTAATGCCAAGTCACACAATAGGTGAGTGTTAATATGACAAGGATATGAGACATGCATATAATAATTCTGAAGTTTTCATCATTACTTCCCTCAGATAAATTTAGTATAATTTCTTTGTAACTATGAGTCACTGGCCAACTCATTACAATAATATAATCAATATATTATTGAGACAGAAATATCCTGGCAGTATGGCAAGATTCTAGGAATGCCAGTGTCTAAATTAATGTCAAAGTATTACACATCTGTCATAAATGGCTAACAAAGAGATTCCAAATCACCCGTGTTACAGAGATAATTGTTTTACTTTGAAGTTCCTTAAGATCTATTGTGCTAGTTCCCAGGTCAGAGTTATCTCCCTCTCTCCTTTTTTTTCCTTCACTCTTCAATCATAATGTAGAATTTAAAAAAAAATTTTTACAATGAGATAGAAGTTATTTCAGTGGTTCTAATGTAACATTTTTTTTTAAGTTCCGCCTGATTAGCTTTGTTAAAGAGGAGAATCCTTAATCTGCCTGCCAAGACTTATTATAGAAATTTTCACATCTATGGATCTATGATAACCTTCAGAAAGCCAAGACACTAGAGGAGGAGCTTGGGACACATGTTTATAGAATGAAATGCCCCTACTGAGAATCTATAAGAAAGGTTTGAATGCCTTGCTTATCTTTGAGTGTATATCCTATGTCTCCTCTAATTAGACTGTAAGCTTCTAGAGGGGTTTAGTAAGTGTCTCACACACAATAGGTGCTTCACAAATATGTGGGGTTGATTAAGCATCTATATATGCCCTCATGGAAATTCAAGAAAATCCTCTATGTGAAAAACAAAGTGTTGTGGTCACTGTTTTGTTTCCAGGCTTCTGCCAGCATAACAAAACAACTAAAACGATAATGACAACAGTAACAAAAAGTACTACTGATGTGTAGAGCTATGTGTACACTTTTCCATTAGTAATAGAGTCAAATGATTATATGGCTTGTCTCTTGGGTGCAGACCCTTCAGTTTAGTGGCTTCTTTGTACTAATCACATATTTTGGGGAAACTGTAAGCTCTTTCAGCCTCTCTCACTCTGCACATCTCCTTGGCAATGGGATTTATTCTACCTTAATTTCTATAAACTGTGATTTGTGTATCTTTCCAAAGAGGGGAAAAAAATTAATGAAGTACAATAGGGAACCACAAAGTTACACATTACATTATTGATGTATTTTTAATGCTAACACACAACTGCTTAGAGTTTCTGGTTAGAAAACATAAATGTTTGTGGGAGGACAGTAATTAAATAGCTTATGATAGAGGAAGAGTATTCAAAATAAAATGAAGTCCCTTATTTCAAAGAGACGGAAGTAGGCAGTCTTAGAATTAACTTGCCCTAAATGTGGCGCCATGGAACTTGCTCTGCAAAGTGTAAATAAACATCTACCTTGGGATGTGGGATTCACTTAAGGCTTTCTTCAAATAGAAGCGTACTTGTGAGACACTGGGTCCCCAAGGGGACAGAGCTACAGAAACAGACTTCATTTCTACTGTTTCCTGTAGTAAGTTGAACCTGACAGCTGATTCTCCTCTGAACAAGGGGAATTTTTAAGCCCAGAATATAAACACAGTCCATTTTTTTTGTCTTCATCTTATCCTAGTCTGTGCCTTTCCCAAAGATTCTAGTGCATGAGCGCAAGTTCAGTGAACTCTCCACGATTACTATGCCTTTCCCAAGGAGAAAAGATGTTCAGAAATCACATTGCCAGTTACATGTACTAGCTTCATTAAAGCCTGCATTTAATTGCCTGGGATTTATAAAAAGATCTAGCAACAAAGCTACACTGTGCCATAACTTATCCCAACCTGCAAGGAGGAAACTGAAGCTCAGATTGGTTAAAACTATATGCTCTCTGGGGCAGGGATGGTGTTCATTGTTCTTCATTGTATTTTCAAGACCCTGCACAGTTTAGGGTAGCGGCAATAAAGCACAGCAATTAAGAACTTGGAGTCTGGAGTCAGACACATCTGGCTTGGAGCACAAGGGCCTAATGCTAACACTTGGTGGGCGACCATGAAAAAGCTGTTTTACTCTATCTGAGCCTCAGTCTCTTTACCTGTTAACATGAAAATAATGATACTATCTATCTGATAAAGTGTTGGATAATTAAACGAAGTTAATACATGTAATGTGGTCAAATAGTATCTGCTTACATAGCTAACATTTAATATATTAATATATTATTAAAAACATTCTCATTATTATTGTCTGGCATATAGGAAGTACTTTATATGATAAGGAATGAATGGATGAATGCATCCATTAAGCACCAAACTGTAATCCTGATTTTCTCACTTTCCTCTGAATTCCTGCTTACCTTAAATCATACTGTATGTGAATGGAAGTGTCCAATATGGTAACCACATGTGTCTACTGAGCATTTGAAATATGGGTAGAGCAAATGAGGAGGCTGAATCTTTATTTTACTAGCTGTATTTAAGTAGCAACACGTGACCAGTAACTACCATACAGAACAGTGCAAGAGATAATCCTTAGCTTTTAAGAAAGTGTCCCATATATGCTTGCTTTTTATCAAGCTATTTTGATTTAAAATCAACTTTTTATTTAAAAAACTATTTATCTAAATTAAACTCTCTATATAATTTTGTTTCCTTTTGTCTTCTATTCAGTGATATATCTGTGAACACCTTTTATAAAATAAGAAACAACTTTTGGAACTCCCCCCCAACACATGCACACACACTGTTCTCTTTATTAAGCCAGGTAAGTTTAAATCACTTAGACATTTTTATTCTCCCTCATCTTCTACTTTTCCTGTTTCTTTTCTATACTTATTTTTCTTAGATATGCACACATAAGATGCAACATATACTGAGTAAGTTCTGGGTGAGGGGCAGAGGATGGGAGAATTGGCTATTTTAGATATTTGATTTAGAGAAGAGGTGCAAATATATAAAGTTCCTGTATACCCAAAACCTAATTCCTTCTGTGTTTAATATCTGACATCAGTTTAATGTGGTAGATTTGTCACAACCAATGAGCCAATACTGATACATTATGATCAACTGAAGTCCATACTTTATTCAGGTTTCTTTAGTTTTTACTCAGTGTTCCTTTTCTGTCCCAGAATTGCATTCAGAATAACATATTGCTTTTAGTCTTCATGTCTTCCTAAGCTCCTCTAGACTGTGAGAGGAGAAGGCACTGGCACCCCACTCCAGTACTCTTACCTGGAGACTTCCATGGACAGAGGAGCCTGGTGGGCTGCAGTCCATGGGGTTGCTAAGAGTCGGACACACTGAGCGACTTCACTTTCACTTTTCACTTTCATGCATTGGAGAAGGAAATGGGAACCCACTCCAGTGTTCTTACCTGGAGAATCCCAGGGATGGGGGAGCCTGGTGGGCTGCCATCTATGGGGTCACACAGAGTCAAACACGACTGAAGCGACTTAGCAGCAGCAGCAGACTGTGAGACCTTTTCACACTTTCTTGTTAACTGATGATTAATTGGAATCACCGTGGTGGAGCAAATTTATAATTGAGTGCCAATAGTTGAGAAAATAAGTATAAAATTAATTTAAAATCAAAGATAAAGTACTTCACTCAAAAACCTGGTAAGCATACCTTGAGAGATCTTTACAAATAATACCAGTCATTCTGGACTATGGACTATCTTCTTGAATACTTTTCTGTGTATGTATGTGTTAGTTGCTCAGTCGTGACCGACTCTTTGTGACCCCATGGACTGTAGCCCACCAGGCTCCTCTGTCCATGGAAGTCTCCAGGCAAGAATACTGTAGTGGGTTGCCATTTGCTTCCCCAGGGGATCTTCCTGACCCAAGGATCAAATTCGGGTCCTCCTGCACTGTCTGAGGCACCTTCTTCACTGTCTGAGCCACCAGGGAAGACAATGGATAATGTCCTTGGGATACTTTCCTAAATGTAAGTCAGTCAGTCAGTTCAGTCACTCAATTGCGTCCAACTCTTTGCGACCCCATGGACTTCAGGACACCAGGCTTCCTGTCCATCACCAACTTCCAGAGTTTACTCAAACTCATGTCCATCACATCAGTGATGCCATCCAACCATCTTGTCCTCTGTTGTCCCCTTCTCCTCCCACTTTCAATCTTTCCCAGCATCAGGGTTTTTCCTATGAGTCAGTTCTTCACATCAGGTGGGCCAAGTACTGAAGACTCTTGAGAGTCCCTTGGACTGCAAGGAGATCCAACCAGTCAATCCTAAAGGAAATCAGTCCTGAATATTCACTGGAAGGACTGATACTGAAGCTGAAACTCCAATACTTGGGCTACCTGATGTGAAAATGTAAGCAAATCACGGATAACAACTTAAGGACGCTAGCTACTCCCTAGTGAGTAAAAATCAACCCAACAATAAAACAAAATTTTATGTCCAGTTCAGTGATGACACCATGTGAAATTTAAGATATCATATTATTTTATCCCAACTCACCATCTACTACACATAATACATGGCCTGTCATTTTTACCATGAAAGAAAACTGAATTTGTCTGGAATAATCTGTTCTTCAAAAACTAGACTGTGGCTATTTAGTCACTTGTGTTATTCTACACCACTGCAAACAACAATTCAGTAACTGTCCAAAATCAGATTGATTATATTCTTTGCAGCCAAAGATGGAGAAGCTCTATACAGTCAGCAAAAACAAGACAGGGAGCTGACTGTGGCTCAGATCATGAACTCCTTATTGCCAAATTCAGACTTAAATTGAAGGAAGTAGGGAAAACCACTAGATCATTCAGGTATGACTGAAATCAAATCCTTTACAATTATACAGTGGAAGTGAGAAATAGATTTAAGGGACTAGATCTGATAGGCAGAGTGCCTGATGAACTATGGACACAGGTTCGTGACACTGTACAAGGCACAGGGATTAAGACCATTCCCAAGAAAAAGAAATGCAAAAAGGCAAAAAGGCTGTCTGAGGAGGCCTTACAAATAGCTGTGAAAAGAAGAGAAACCAAAAGCAAAGGAGAAAAGGAAAGATATACTCATTTGAATGCAGAGTTCCAAAGAACAGCAAGGAGATAAGAAAGCATTCCTCAGTGATCAATGCAGAGAAATAGAGGAAAACAATAGAATGGAAAACACTAGAGAGCTCTTCAAGAAAATTAGAAATACCAAGGGAAAATTTCATGCAAAGATGAGCACAATAAAGGACAGAAACGGTATGGACCTAACAGAAGCAGAAAATATTAAGAAGAGGTGGCAAGAATACACAGAAGGACTGTACAAAAAAGATCTTCATGACCCAGATAAGCATGATGGTGTGAAAACCCACCTAGAGCCTGACATCCTGGAATGTGAAGTCAAGTGGGCCTTAGGAAGCATCACTGCGAACAAAGTGGAGCAAGAAATGGAGGTGATGGAATTCCAGTTGAGCTAGTTAAATCCTAAAAAATGATGCTGTGAAAGTGCTGCACTCAATATGCCAGCAAATTTGGAAAACTCAGCAGTGGCCACAGGACTGGAAAAGGTCAGTTTTCATTTCAATCCCAAAGAAAGGCAATGCCAAAGAATGCTCAAACTACCGCACAATTGCACTCATCTCACACAATGCTCAAAACTCTCCAAGCTAGGCTTCAGCAATACATAAACTGCGAACTTCCAGATGTTCAAGCTGGTTATAGAACCAGCAGAAAAGACAGAAGAACCAGAGATCAAATTGCCAACATCCGCTGGATCATGGAAAAAGAGAGTTCCAGAAAAACATCTATTTCTGTTTTATTGACTATGCCAAAGCCGACTGTGTGGAGCACAACAAACTACCGAAAATTCTGAAAGAGATGGGAATACCAGACCACTGACCTGCCTCCTGAGAAATCTGTATGCAGGTCAGGAAGCAACAGTGAGAACTAGACATAGAACAGACTGGTTCCAAATCAGGAAAGCAGTATGTCAAGGCTGTATATTGTCACCCTGTTTATTTAACTTATATGCAGAGTACATCATGAGAAACGCTGGGCTGGATGAAGCACAAGCTGGAATCAAGATTGCTGGGAGAAATATCAACAACTTCAGATATGCAGATGACACCACCCATATGGCAGAAAGTAAAGAAGAACTAAAGAGCCTCTTGATGAAAGTGAAAGAGGAGAGTGGAAAAGTTGGCTTAAAGCTCAACATTCAGAAAACTAATATCATGGCATCCGGCCCCATCACTTCATGGCAAATAGAAGGGGAAAGAGTGGATGACTATTTTTTGGGGCTCCAAAATCACTGCAGATGGTGACTGCAGCCATGAAATTAAAAGACGCTTACTCCTTGGAAGGAAAGTTATGACTAACCTAGACAGCATATTAAAAAGCAGAGACATTACTTTGTCAACAAAGGTCCATCTAGTCAAGGCTATTGTCTTTCCGGGAGTCATGTATGGATGTGAGATTTTGGACTATAAAGAAACTAAGTGTCAAAGAATGATGCTTCTGAACTGTGGTGCTGGAGAAGACTCTTGAGACTCCCTTGGACTGCAAGGAGCTCCAACCTGTCCATCCTGAAGGAAATCAGTCCTGACTGTTCATTGGAAGGACTGATGTTGAAGCTGAAACTCCAATACTTTGGCTACCTAATGCAAAGAGGTGACTCACTTGAAAAGACCCTGATGCTGGGAAAGATTGAGGGCAGGAGGAGAAGGGGACAACAGAGGATGAGATGATTAGATGGCATTGCCGAGTCAATGGACATGAGTTTGGGTGAACTCCGGGAGTTGGTGATGGACAGGGAGGCCGCGCGTGCTGCAATCCATGGGGTTGCTAAGAGTCGGACACAACTGAGTGACTGAATGGAACTGAACTGTTAGTATATTCTAATACCTTGAAGTTAAATGTATTAGAGCTTCATAAGACGTTAGGTATTTATAAACACAATATCACATGGTATATACATGACAAAGAAAATATATTTTAATGGAATGAGGGAGGAATGGCTCAAATTCTACAAAGGATCAGTTACCCTGTGTGTGACCTCTGTATAACTTACAATATAGGTTAGTGGCCCTTGGATAAAGACTGGGGGCTATAAAAGAATATTAAAATATATAGTGTTTGAGCTAACCTGTGGGTCCTACTTTTTTAAATGTATCAGTTTTATTTTTATCTATGTCTTTCCTTATAATAGTCTAACTTTCTCCATGTATGTTTGGTCACTCGCGTCCAACTGAGACCTCATGGACTATAGCCTGCCGGCTCCTCAGTCCACAGGATTTCCCAGGCAAGAATAATGGAGTGGATTGCCATTTCCTTCTTCAGGTCACCTTCCCTACATAGGGATAGAATGTATGTCTCTTGCATCTGTCTCCTGCATTGGCAGGAGAATTCTTTACCAACTGGTGGCAACTGGGAAGCCAGTCTAACTTTCTACCCTCCTATAATAGTTTTATCTTTTCAAACCAACATTTCTGTGTTACTGGGTGTGTATATGAGGAGCAACGTGGTTTAAAGGCTCAATTTTTCTTGGTTCCTTACTGTTACTGCATATAATTTAAGGCTATTTTCCCACCCCTGTTAAAATGCCTCTTTGCTTCAGTTTCTCAGAACTTGTCCTTAACAAAAAGATAGTATTTGTCCTGTATTATCTGTCTCAATGTCTACATTCACTAAAAGTTCCAACATGCTATTTTTTAAACAATGTATATTTGAGAAACTTTGAACAACAGAGCTTAAGAACTGAAATCAACTTCTACATTGTCTGATATATGCCCTTCCTTTGACACAAGAGAAGTCTGATGCCCAATATTTAGGAAAGGGCACAAAGTTTGTCAACAGAAGAATCAATTCCAGGTCCTAGATGTTCTAAGTCTAAAGAGTAGAATGATTCCACTGTACTGCATGGTCTCTTTATTTCATGGAAAGCAAGTTTCCCTAAAGGGAATTTGTTTCTAAAGTTCCAGGAGCACTTTTCTAAAATAGTCTGACTTTTGAGACCAAGCGACTTAGCAGCAGCAGCAGCAGCAGCAGCAGGGGTTCCATAGGCATAAAAACAAAGCAGTAGTGAGTGTACCTATCAAAATGTGGGATCGTCTCCAAAATTAAGGTACAAGAGTCTCCTTCCCCATACTGCTTGACCTTCTTTGTCCTTCTACCAGTCTTTCCATCCCCTTTTGAGATTTTTGCTATCTGTGTTTTGTAGCTATGGTAATGGCACCACACACTCACTGCAGAACTCCCTCTGGATTCCCCTTCTGGGTGGTTTCAGTTCTTTAGCAATAGGTAGGGGAACAACAGTCAAGGGAGCAGGCTTACATCAGCAAAAGCCCAATCTCATCTCCCGTCATCCCTCATACTGCAAGCGTGGAACTGACTTGCTCTTTGGAGGTGATGTCATTCTCCTTCATGTTCTATGCTTTGCACATGCTTACATGCTACACATTCTCATTCCACCTTGTACCCTATCACTTAGCAACTGCCTCTATGTTCTTCAAATTCAGATAAACCATCACCTCTCTGTGCTTTCCCCAACTCCTTCCTCCCCTAGAGAGTAAGATGTACCCTCTTTTGGCTCCCACCTAGCCGACTGCACATAACTTGATTGTGTGTGTGTGTGTAAGTTGCTCAGTATTGTCTGACTCTTTGTGACCCTGTGGACTACAGCTCTACAGGCTCCTCTGTCCATGGAATTCTTCAGGCAAAAATACTAGAGCGGGTGGCCATTCCCTTCTCCAGGGGTCTTCCTGACCCAGGACTCGAACCTGGGTCTCCTGCATTGCAGGCAGATTCTTTACCATCGGAGCCACCAGGGAAGCCCCACTTGATTATGGTACTTTTTATTTTCTATAGAACTATATCTACCTAGATGTCTCCCTCACTAGACTTTGAGCTACCCAGGAGCAAGAAATACATCTTATTGGTTCTGGTATACTTAGCAGGCTGTCTAGTAGAGAACTTGTATGTGCCATAAGAGTGACACAATATTTGAACACACAACTGGTGCCAGTCACTATGCTAAGACACGCGCAGAAATTACGTATTCCTCACAATGATTTCAAGTAATACTATTATTATCATCACTTTACAGATAATAAAACTGAGGTCTGGAGAAAGTAAGCCATACGTCCATGTTCAAACATCAAGTAAATTCAAGAGCTCAGATACAAGTCCATTTTCTTAAGTATTTTGTTGCTTCTCTGTGGGGGTCAAAAAATAGTTGTTGAATGAACTAGTGCATGAATGTCAGTGAAAAAATGGAAAGACTACTACCCTAAAGCAAATAATACCAAGAATTCTAAGTGCTTGAGCCGCTTGTCATGGAATCTTACTGAACAGACAGTACTGGTCTAAGGAAGAAGATAAAGATGAACTTTTAGTGGGACGGTCATCAAAGGTGTAAATGTAGAAGGGACACAACATTCATTTGAATACTTTTGCAGGGAAAATGACAGAATCACTTTTCCTACTGGCTTATGAATAACTCTGTGGAGAATTCTAGAATGACTGCTGTGAAGAAAAGGACCTGAAACCCAGCCAGGAACACTCTTTTCTTCAAAAGAAAATTCCAGCTGATCCAGCCAGAAATGTGGCTTTGAACAAGGAAGGCAACTGTGAGTTGGCTTACACTCGACTGGACATTTCCCAATTTTTTTCCCATGAAGCTGCAGTTTGGCCTTGTTCTTAGGGGCCACTCTGCTAAGTGCCCAAGACTGAGAGGACTTAGAGACCTCAAGAAAAAACAATTCTGGCAGACAACAAATTATTTAATCTACTTTCTTTTCCTGTTGCAATTTTCTGCTTAAAAGGGGAAAAGAAAACACACACACACACACACACACAAGAGAGAGAGAGGTCAAAATGAAAGGAATGTGAGTTTATTTTAATGGGAAAGGCATTTTGTGGATATAAAAATTCCATTTGTTCAATTCCTAAAGAAAAGGGCATTTCTTATGCTGAGTAAAAGTTCAGACTTCATATTTTGAGACATTTGATTCTAATGGGTTTTAATTACTATCATTAATAGCAGGGAATGCAAGAGACACAGGTTCGATCCCTGGGTCAAGAAGATTCCCCCGGACGAGGAAATGATAACCCACTCGAGTATTCTTGCCTGAAAAAATCGATGACAAAGGAGCCTGGAGAGTCCAACATGACTGAGTACAAGCACTGTGGCTGTGATTATGAGGGGCACAGAAACTGGAGTACAGATTCAGGGAAATCCAGCAATCCAACCCAACCATGCATGTATGAAGCTCTGACTATGCTGGAGGAGTGACAGCCTTTATTTTGGGGGGGCTCCAAAATCACTGCAGATGGTGACTGCAGCCATGAAATTGAAAGACACTACTGCTTGGAAAGAAAGTTATGACCAACCTAGATAGCACATTAAAAAGCAGAGACACTGCTTTGCAACAAAGGTCCATCTAGTCAAAGCTTTGGTTTTTCCAGTAGTCATGTATGAATGTGAGAGTTGGACTATAAAGAAAGCTGAGTGCCAAAGAATTGATGCTTTTGAACTGTGGTGTTGGAGAAGACTCTTGAGAGTCTCTTGGGTTGAAGAAGATCCAACCAGTGCATCCTAAAGGAAATCAGTCCTGAGTATTCATTGGAAGGATGGATGCTGAAGCTGAAACTCCAATATTTGGCCACCTGATGTGAAGAACTAACTTATTTGAAAAGACCCTGCTGCTGGGAAAGATTGAAGGTGGGAGGAGAAGGCGATGACAGAAGAAGAGATGGTTGGATGGCATCACCAACTGAATGGACATGAGTTTGGGTAAGCTCTAAGAGTTGGTGATGGACAGGGAAGCCTGGTGTGCTGCAGTCCATGGGGTCACAAAGAGTCGGACACGACTGAACGACTGACCTGAACTCATGCTGGAGGAGTGCTTCCCTTTGTGGCTCAGCTGGTAAAGAATCCGCCTGCAGTGCGGGAGACCTGGGTTCGATCCCTGGGTTGGGACGATCCCCTGGAGAAGGAAAAGGTTACCAACCCCAGTATTCTGGCCTGGAGAATTCCATGGACTGTAGAGTCCATGGGGTGGCAAAGAGTCCAACATGACTAAGCGACTTTCATTATACTGGAGGAAACAGGAAAGGGGCGCATGGCAAAAATCTAGCACTTAAGGTACAGATGTTCAATCTTGTTATAGAGAAGAGCAGACACAGAAAATAGAGAATAAGACAGTATTTTAGAAAGGTTAAAATATAACCCAATAAGTTACTTTTACAAATCATGGCTGTAAGGAAAGACTTGGAGGCAGAAGTAGGGTGAGATATGCCTTGAGGGCTTGCTTTTATATATGAAAAGCATCTCTTTTTAAAAGGGGGTGCTTTTATGGTAACAGCATGAACAGAAACAGAGAAGTGCAAAATAGCATTCATTCAAGCGTTCATTCAACAAGTATTTGACAAATACCAGTATGTGCAAGGCCCTGTGTCAAGAGCTAGTATGACGATATCTCTTCTTATTTTTCAGAGAGCATGGAGAGATCACACTAGATGGAACAAAGGGCAGATTTCAGCTGTATGGCTTTGGTTGAGTAACTTTACTTCTCTGAGCCTTAGTTTCCAGTCATATGAAATGAGAGGATCAGATTTCATGGTTTTCAACGTTGTTCGTTTTTTTTTTTTTTTTTTTTTACTCTTTTTGGCTCTAATGAAATCTTAAGCCTGACCCCAATATATGAAGGAACCAGCATGGATCTGCTCCAGCTGCCTTAAGGGCTGGAGTTGGGGCAACAGTGAACCCAGACATGCCTCTTGTTAGCCTCTCCCTCCGTGGTGCCTGCTTCAAGGCTCCTCTACAGAATCTCAGGATTACAGGAGAAAAGAGTTTTACAACTCATCTTCCTAAACCTTCAATTCCTTCCCAGCTGTAAAATGTTGCAATAAGAAATAGAAGCAATTGGAGGATTCATCATTTAAATAAAGTCTGGTTAGAAAGGATCCTGGATTTCAGGATGCCAAAGCAGTATAGGGTCTTAAGTGAAATGACAAAACTGTACTGTTGTTTGAAAGACTTATTTGAAAGTGTCTGGTAATGCCATTGAGCGACTTCACTTTCACTTTTCACTTTCATGCATTGGAGAAGGAAACAGCAACCCACTCCAGTGTTCTAGCCTGGAGAATCCCAGGGACAGGGGAGCCAGTTGGGCTGCCGTCTATGGGGTCGCACAGAGTTGGACACGACTGAAGTAACTTAGCAGCAGATGAAGAAAACTAGGTATGAAGCTTTAAAGGCCTTGGCTAGGCTGGCTTTACTGGGGAAGGTAAGGGTTAAACCAAGACAGCTCGGGGAGAATCTGCAGAACTCGGTAAGATTAAATAGGATGAAGGAGGCAAAGCTGGAGTGAAAAATAGCATTCCAGTTTATAAATCCAATATGGTACTACGAATAGATATGGGGACGTGGATCTCAAACTGGGTGCACATTGGAATTGCCTGGGGAGCTTTAAAAATACTGATAACTGGTTCTCACCCTTAGAGATTCTGAATTAATTGGTTAGGGGTGCAGTCCGGGCACCGGGATTCTAAAGCTCCCCAGGGAATTCCACTGTGTAGCTGAGGTTGAGAACCACTGAATCAGAAGGACAGGGAGCTATGGAAGGCCTGGAGAATATGCTTTAATTAAACTATATACTGTCATTTTTATGATCCAAGTAATTTTTAAATCAAAGTTGACTTATTTTTTCCATCATATTTGCCTAATATTAAACACTAACCATATAACTACAGAGTTATATGTAATAGGACTTTTTTTCCCTATATTATTCTGTCAGCACATCTCTATGGTATTTCCAAGGACAACAGCCTGTGCTTCCCCAATGTTAAAAATATCAATGAAAAGAATTTCCACTAACAAGAAATGTGTGTGTCCCTGTAAGTCTGTGTGTAAATACTGTCACTTCAAGAGTTTTCCTTTACAACAGACGGTTGTTATAGGATCATAATGATGGCTGTCCAAAGACTGTCTTTTCTTAACATACATGTACACACACACACACACACACATACAGAGAATGAAGAGACCTATAATCATCATATTATTCAGGCATTCTAATCTTGAAATGCTATTTAGTCTCTATAAGGCGATTACTAAAAGTCAAAAAAATTTGGCCTTTACTTGCCTAAACATAGTCAGGCAAGATAAATGAAATGTTGTGTCATAGCAATCCCTAATATTTGCATCACTTTTTTTTTTGAGTTTTTGAAAATACCTTCTACAAACACTATCCAGATGGATCCTAATGATAGTTCTGTTATTAAATCACGGCAGATACTATCATTTTCTTTTTCTAGATGAGGATATAGAGGCCCAGAAGTTTTATAACATGGTCAAGTCCCAGTGGTAGAATTTAACCCATCGAACCTCAGATCTTTCCCCTCCTTGTTCACTTCTCTAAAGTTTCTCTCAAGCGTACAGTCTAGTTATCAGCACATATCCCTGGTTGAGGCTCTAAGAGGGAGAGACTGATGGTTCATCCACTCAAAGTAATCTTTTTCCTCCATGTCCCATAGGACTTTATCAGCACAATCTAATAAAGCATTATTTTCTACCGTTAGAGTTATAAATAAGCTTATTTTGACTACTGTACTACAAGCTTTTTGAAGGTTGGGTCCATGTAAGATTGTAAGTCATAGGTCCTATGCCCAAAGCACCTAAATACACTTTCATATTCTTAACCAGGTTTGGGAATTGACTCTCTCATTCCTATACTCCATCTTGCCTAATTTGTTACTTTTTTAGTTGAAAATGAGAAATATCATTTTCCAAGTTAATTTCTACCCTCTAGTGCTGCATGCAGAACCTGTCTACTAGTTCTATATATGGCAAACGCTCTTCAAATAAGGAAAAACTATAAAATTACCTTATCTTCCCTGAGGTATTTCTTCCTATTGCCAAGCCAAGTTTTCCCAGTTTCGTTAAATTTGAAACAGAAGTTTTTCAAGATGATTTACTTTTTTCCACCAAAACATCTTCTAAATAAAATTCATGTTTGGCACAGGCACTCCAGGACTAAACCCGTGACTTCAAAAGTGACATGATCCATATAGAGTTCAGAACAACTGCTACCTTGCTCAGTAGAGACCTATGATTTCAGATTAAAGTTATGTTAGTTTTCATAGCATCAAGACTCATCTATAGGAGGGCTGAGCCTGCATTTCTTCTAGGTCAATACCAATGGTCCAACAGTATCATTACCTGAAGTAAGTAAAAGCTTAATTTGTATATTTGAGTTCTTCAAATAGTTTTCCCAAAGACATGAAATACAATGCTATTGAACAGATAACTGGGAAACCAAACCAGGGTATGCTCCCTGACACTTTGGGATTCACTGTGACTATGTAAGGAGAACGTCACTCTCCCAGCAATGAGTTTGCAGCACTGTGTTAAAGACATATGATTTAAACTACTAAGTGAAGAACTCATAAAAACATATGAAGACAACAATACTCTTTTTTAAAAAAAATATAGCTTTATAGAAAAAAAAAATCACATGTAAAATTTATCAAGGACACAAAACTATCTGAGAGTCATCAAATTTGGACTTTTTCAATTTGGCATTAAGCCTCATAACAACTTCTCATTAATATACCCAATGAGATTATTAAAACAGTGCAAAGAAATGACTGAGAAATAACATCACAACATTTTTAAGTGTTGGAAATTCTAACAAGTTATCTTGGAGGTTCAGAATAGATTTCAGCTGTAATTCCCTCAATTATCAAAAAAATGGGTATCCATGCCCATCCCCCCAACTTATCCTGACATAAACAGAAGGAGAATGAATTTCAGATTACCTCTACTCATGACAGTTTTATCCTGGACAAAGTTCCTGCCACAAAACAGAGGGTGAAGGACTTCAAGAAGAGCTATAATTGCCATAATGCTGATTAAATGTACACTTAACGCAGGGGAGAGCTTTTCGGTGGCATGGCAGAGCAGTCTTTGTAGTGCTGTTAAAAACCCCTTCAAGTACAATCTTCTGAAAGTGGTACTTTGATGAGCAATACAACACATCTGAAGTTTCATTGGTATGTAAAGCAAAGGCTGGAACTGAAAAGCAGCGAGAAATGTGTGAGTGATGCTGCCCTATATATACTGCGACATTACACATGTATTTCTAGTTATGAACTACACAAGAAAACCAAGCTTATTTTATATTTACAACTCTTTTGAAGCCAAACATTATTCATTTCATTTGATTAGTTCTCTTTTTCATCTACTAAGCTTGGCTCCAAGTGACATGAAGCTATTTTCTCAAATCATACACACACACACACACACACACATATATTTCTTCCTATATATATTTAAGGGTTATATTTTATCATATGTCATATACATATGATATATTTTATCACATATATATATATATATACACACATATACATATATATATTTGAGGGATGTGAAAGTTGCTCGTTCGTGTCCGACTCATTGTGACCCCATAGACTATACAGTCCATGGAATTCTCCAGGCCAGGATACTGGAGTGAGTAGCCTTTCCCTTCTCCAGGGGATCTTCCCAACCCAGGGATCAAACCCAGGTCTCCCACATTGCAGGAGGATTCTTTACCAGCTGAGCCACAAGGGAAGCCCAAGAATACTGAGTGGGTAGCCTATCCCGTCTCCAGTGGATCTTCGCCACCCAGGAATTGAATGGGGGTCTCCTGCATTGCAGGTGGATTCTTTACCAACTGAACTATCAGGGAAGCCCCTATCTGAGGGATAAATATTGCCAAAATTAAGTGAGTGAAATTCACTCAGTCATGTCCAATTCTTTGCAACCCCATGGTCTATACAGTCCATGGAATTCTCCAAGCCAGAATACTGGAGTGGGTAGCCTTTCCCTTCTCCAGGGATCTTCCCAACCCAGGGATCAAACCCAGGTATCTTACATTGCAGGCAGATTCTTTACCAGCTGAACCACAAGGCAAGCCCTGCCAACACTAAAGATAATCAGAAGAAGGTGGCATGGGACATAAAGTACTTCCTAAACAGGAAGGACAAATGCCCCTTGAAAGGCAAATGATGTATTTGCATTTGTTGAATATGGTTTGGAAAATTTATTATAATTTAAGTCATCAGTCATTCCTTCATAAATTTCATATCAATGTGCCTGAGACTGTGTACACACACACACACACACACACACAGAGCTAGAGGCTTCTAGAGAGATATTTTGGTTAAGAATAATGGTATTACCAAAATGATAGACAAGATTTAAGTTAGGATTCTCAGAAGCATTTGGAAAGTCTAGAAGAGAAAAGAAGGAGAACGGTATTCAGAGAAATGAAACTATACCAGAGGTTCCCTAACCCCTTCTTTCCTGCCCTCCAAGGCCACCCTAGATTCACTAGATATAATACTGAAGTGGCAGTAGTATCTAAACATTTTAAACCAGTGTAGGGCTTAACTAGCCAACAAACAATAAAACCTTTTTCTGTTAGACCAGTGGTGTAAGAATGGAGCTGCAAGCTGAACCACTAGTCTTCGAGTGCTGGTTTAGAGAACAGAACACACTGTCAGTTGACACTTGCCTTTTACAATCTGTACACAGTCAGGTCACCTGACCCCCCAACCTCATACACAGCTTAGTAAACTGTATTGCTCCCCAAAGAATAATTTATCTTTTCAGAGTGCTAGACTTCACTCCAAAATGAGGTAACTGCCAGTGGTCAACTGACTTCACATCAAAGCACTGCTCTTTGAGAAACAGAGTCAAGAATAGAGAATCTAGTCACAAAAGCAATTAGTTTACACTTTTTTCCACTCACCATTTGATTAAGTACCTGTCTACCTAGGGAACAAGATGTTCTGCACTGAGACTAACAATGCAAGCTTAAAATTTTAGTAGTATATTGTCTTTATTCTCTTACATGCTAACTAGTTTTTCACGATCTGTTTTTAGTAGTAGTCCTTTTTTGAAGTAGAAATAAAAAGTGAATAATAACATGTAGAGTAAATCGCAAATCTGCACTTAGGAAGACCAACCCATCTAATGAAAAGACCACAAAGAGACATCATTGCAAATGAGTAAGTTAGGAGTTAGTGCACAAACGCTTTAAAAGTCAGGGATTAACCCACATAGTGAAAACTGCATACTGTGTCAATTATATTTTATAAAATAAATACTCAATAAGTCCTTAAGGTTTCATTTCATGTATTAGTCTTCATTAACAAATTTTGTCAGAAAATAACTGAGCATATACCTCCACTTTGTAGACGGGATATTTCTATAGCATTCACTCTCACTGAAGTGAAACATACTAAAATCCAATGTCTTTATGCCCATGTCTGCTTATAAAAGTTACTTCATGTGAAACAGCCAGGAGATCAATCACCAATAAAGTGTCTAATGACACCTACTTGTATGGAAAACATATGGGAACTTGGTAATAAAAGACATGATCATAGGTCTGGCATTCAGGTTGTAAAATAGCAAATAAAACTAAGACATAATATAACTGAGAAAGATAACATAATATAACATATTATAATATGTTATAATATAACGTAACAAATAAAGTGGTAAAATATATATATATATATATATTAGAATTGAAAGAGATGAGAGTCTAAAACTGTTATGAGCCTAAAACAGTTATATTTATAAGATGACCCTTGAAACTGGGTATAGAGAATGAAGAGGATTTGGAACACATGAACAAAGGCAAAAATGGAGAAATGCACATATGTTTAGGGGAAAATTACATTTTTTAAAAATCCCCACTTAGAATGGAAGATGAGACCATGTTATTGTAGCCTTAGAAGGGGGAATTCAGATTTAGTGCAGTAAAAGTTGGGAGCTTCAGAATGCTTCTGACAAAGAAGTAAGCACAGTGAAGGAAGCACTCACCTGACTATTCAGCCAGGTAAGATAAAGTGGATGAGAGGAAGAAGGACCTACAGCCGGAGCTGACAGCTCTAGAACCTTCTTCGTCTCTTTTTTCTTCGCATCTTTTGTTTTTTGGGGGTTTTTTGGCCATGTCATGTGGCACGTGGGATCCTGGCTCCCAGACAGGACTCCCAGTAGGAAGCACAGAGCCCTAACCACTGGAGTGCCAGGAACTTCCCGAAAATCTTCCATTACACCAAGTGAAAGCGAACATCAACGTCGCTCAGTCATGTCTGACTTTGCAACCCCATGGACTGTAGCCCGCCAGGCTCCACTGTCCATGGAATTCTCCAGGCCAGAATACTGGAGTCGGTAGCCATTCTCTTCTCCAAGGGATCTTCCTAACCCAGGTATCAAACCCAGGTCTCTCGCACTGCAGGTGGATTCTTTACCATCTGAGCCACCAGCAAAGCCCAAGAATACTGGAATGAGTAGCCTATCCCTTCTCCAGCGGATCTTCCCAACCCAAGAATTGAACCAGGCGGGGTCTCTTGCATTGCAGGTGGATTTGGCCAAACCAGATCGCAAATTTTAGGAGGTTTCCCTTCATGTCTCTCAGAAAAGGACAAGTGAGTCTAACAATTATTGGTGAAGAGAAAAGCAGAAAAAGCAAGTAGGCTTTCAAATGAGTGATACAACAGTGAGATTATGAAATGCTGGAAAGAAATCTCAGCTCTGGCATCAAGTCTTTCAAATGTAACAGAGCAGAGACAAAGCTCGGGTTTTGTTTATCAAACTCAACTTGATGTTCATCCCTTCATATCTGGTTTTATGAGTCCCACATATGTCTCTTGATCTCATATACAATTTAAATTTCCATATCATATAAATTCCCAATATTATGGATTTTCATTCTATCTATGCCTGTCTTTATGGTTGATTCACTCTCAGACATACTTCAGACAAATCAGAAAAAAAGAATGTTTACTAAAAGAAGGAAAATATATGGCTAACTAAGGTAGAAAGGAATCAAACAATTCCATAAAATGGAAATGATCAACCTTTTTTAAAAACAGAGAATTTCAATCGACTGGTTTTCAAGTACTGAGTCACTTTGAATTACACAGAGCCTTGACCAATATTTATTGCTACATGTTTTAGAAGCAATTTCCATTTTGATGGGTTGCTTCAAAAGTGGTATTCTGAAGCAGTTAGGTAACATAAAAATATAGGATCAAGATTATGTCTGTCAGATGAAAAATACAGCATTTATGCAGCATTATATAATCTATTTGCTGGTTTATGAGCCCAAGGTCCCCATGGGAGTGTCACAAACGCACATAATATGCTACAGGGTTATATTCTGTATTTGAGAATCCAAATGAGAAGGAAATACTTTCTAAAACCACAAGTATAACTAGAATACTTGTATTTTGTACTTTAAAATAAGTTCAAAATTACAGATAATTTCAATTTGGCAGCTTAAGGTGTCCTCAGTTTGGATGACCCAGACATTAAAATACATGTACTTTTTCTCCAGTATGTTACTACCCTTCAATTGTTAAGATACATAGCACATAAATCAGATGACCAAATTGGGCCTATGAAAGAACCAATGATTCAATGTCAAAGAAGCCTACTGCACTGTTCCCCAAGGATGAGGCCAGTATTTCTTAAACACTCCAGCTAACTGCCTTCAATAAAGAAAGAACACACGATACTTAATTTCAAAGATGATATCACAACAGGGATAACTGGTGTGGCTAACTCAGGAATGGACATAATTAGAACTCAAAACAAAAGGTTATATCATGGACATAAATTTGAAAATAAAGAACTGAGATGAGATTATACATTTAAGACGGAAAAAATACCATGGTACAGCAATCCCTAGCAATAGAAACAAATGTATAAAACAGCTGGCAAGTCTGAAAAGAACCAAAAACTAATCCTGATTTGGAATGGAATTATTTTTAAAAAGGATAGCTAATCTCAATAAATATATATAATAGACAAAATATAACAAAGCAATTCTGTAATTATTTGGTATGATTATGAATAACACTAGTTCTTTTTAGGGAGAAAACACAAAAAATTAAAAGTGAAGTAAAAGTTGAAGTCTGGTTGAAGAGTTCTGAATATATAAAATATTATTTTGTACATATTTAGTTGCTTTACATTCTAAAGAAGGAAGAACAAAAAGAATATAATTTGTGTTACAAAGATAGAATTATACCAAAAAATATAATTTTATAAATTTTAAGGTTAATTGAAATAGGTGACAAAAGTTAAAATTCTTTTTGAGTTCTTAATAGGTCTTACTCCAATCTGATATGGAAAACTGCAGATTCAGTCCAGACTAAGATTGAAGATTTCATCGGACAGTATTAGGAACTGACTTATAACTCCTGACATTCTCCAACATGCTTTTGGGGCAACTATCAACCCAAACTGGCTTCCAGGCTTTTTGCTTAGAGTCAGGACCACAGAACTCGAAAATAAACTTTTTCCCAAAGGAAATGCACCACTGACCAGAGACCACAGAATTAGAAATACTATGCATATTGTTTTTAGTATAATCCCAAATTTATCTTTCAAACTGACAGGGTTTCCAGAAGCACAAACTGACAGTCCATGTACAAAATGCAGACTGTACAGTGTTTATAAAATCTAATAATTTTTTTAAATTGATGAAATCTACATAAAATGGAATATCTACTCTATCAAGGAAAGAAAGGAATAAAGATCTGGCAATGCTGAGCCTTTATTTTCCCAAGTCAACAATCTGCCAGTGCTCAGTGGTGACAAAGAAGGAATGAACTTGTTTTTTGTCCTCCTTCATTCATTTCTAAGCAATCTAGTCCTAGGAAGCATCTGAGTTTGCTGTCCCTCGTTTCTAAGTGGACCCTTTCTTAGTTTGCTACATGATGTGAGCTATTTTTAAAAAGTGACTTTAATATGACCACAATACAGTATAGCACGTTAGTTAATCCAGGAGTAACACCACCAGTAAGTCATGGAGCAGCAGCCTTTAATGAGTGGTTATACAATTGTTCAATCTAGTCAGATTTCCTTTGGTTAACCAATATTTCATTTTACTTACACTAAAATCAGTTAGTGACAATCAACTCTCCTTTTCTTTCAAAGAATTGAAGAAAAAATTCTAACCCCTTTTAGGAAGAATTAAAAACAAACAAAAACAGAGTGGGAGTTGTGGAATAAGGAAAGAAGAAAATATGTACTACAACCAAGAGGAGAGGAATTTTCAATTACAATAAAGAACACAATGTTCTGTACAAGGAAAAGATAAATCAAAGTCTTTTAATTTGTTCCCAAGGATTCTCTCCATGAAGTGAGTAAAGAAAGACCCAAAAGTGAGCTCTTGTTTAAAAATTTTCAACATTTACTCAAATTCATCCTAAGCATTTGTTTTGTTATACTATAGGGAAGACTATCTGTAAGGATGTGAGAGTTGGACTGTGAAGAAAGCTGAGCACCGAAGAATTGATGCTTTTGAAGTGTGGTGTTGGAGAAGACTCTTGAGAGTCCCTTGGACTGCAAGGAGATCCAACCAGTCCATTTTGAAGGAGATCAGCCCAGGGTGTTCTTTGGAAGGAATGATGCTAAAGCTGAAACTCCAGTACTTTGGCCACCTCATGCGAAGAGTTGACTCATTGGAAAAGACTCTGATGCTGGGAGGGATTGGGGGTGGGAGGAAAAGGGGACGACAGAGGATGAGATGTCTGGATGGCATCACTGACTCGTGGACATAAGTTTGAGTGAACTCCAGGAGTTAGTGATAGACAGGGAGGCCCGGCATGCTGCGATTCATGGGGTCGCAAAGAGTCGGACACGACTGAGCGACTGGACTGAACTGAACTGAACTGATCTGAATCCTAACATTACTGTCTTAACAAATAAGGCTATGTTTCACAAAAATAAAATGTTCTGTTTTGCATCATTGCAGAAAACTATGAAAAATAAAATTTTGATTTAAAAATATATAACTTGAATTTTTTGGCATGCAGTTCTACCAGGTTTAAAAAAGAAGGATTTTATATTCTCAGTTAATTGTTCAGATAAGAGATTATCACAGGAGAACTGACTCCATAAGGAGCAAAGGCAGGCACAGGGCTGGTTTTTCTAGACACATCCAAGAGGTTAATTAGAAGTACCAGTAGGAGATGTTGGCAAAATTATTTATAATTGTGCTCTTAAGTGTGGTGTTAGAAACAAGTCAACAATGTACAGCAGTGCGATATCAAATGTATTTTCTTTCAAGGAGCTAGAAGCACCTTATATGCTTAAACACAATTTATGTTTATGCATGGCAAGGAGACCAATAAAGCCTCTTCAGCGAAATCAAATAGCCCAAATGCAAAGCAATGAAAGAATTAGGAAACGGAGTTTAAAAAACAATCTATTATACATTTCTTTCTACCGAAGATTATCATTCCAAAAGGGGTTTGAAAGTCTATTCCTGAAAGGTAATAGAGGAGACAGACTTCAATTAATATGGTGTCCTCTGACATCTAGTCCGTAGAAATAAAAGGAGAGAGCATTAACTCCTAACAGTGGACATGTTAAGGAGAAAAGGAGAAAGAAAGAGAGAAAAAAAAAAAAAAAGAACAAATTCTAAATAGCTATGTGGAACAAGGTGACCCAGCTGAGTTTAACAGAGAACCAAAAAGTAATCAAATGAAACCTCTGACCTTTGTACCAAAGAGAGTCAGGGAAACAAGAAGGTAAACACAATTTAAGAATCTGTGAAGAAAAGTAAAAGAAGTCACATCTGTGTGCAACATCCCCCTGAACGTGTAGGCAACAGCCAGTCCCTGAAAGAACTCCAGGTCTCAGAAGAGGCAGCCAAGCCCCTCAGTACCTCCTTTAACCACAGCTTCAGTTTCTTCCATGATCCATTTTCACCTAAGGAAACCGGAGGCAACTCAAATCAACAGAGCAAAGTAAACCAGAGCTCAGTAAACCAGCCACCACCCACCTGAAACCACGCCTCCAGTTTCCAAGTGAAAACAAATCCCACTGACTCTGTCTCAGATCCCAGCAGCTTCCACAGTTGCTACAGATCCTTTATCTAATCAAGACCCTTTATCTAATCAGTATGTGTGTGTGTGTGTGTCTGTTTGTGTCATGCAATGTGAACATGCAATGTTCAGTGAAATGACAGCGGCCAAGAAGATCAGAAGAGAAGGAGGAGCTGAATCCTGAGGAAGAAGCACCAAGGGCAAGAGAAATGAAAATGGCAAGGAAGGCCAGAGTGTGTCCTATTCTCTCACTCTTTCTCCAGCCTTAGCATGGTACTCAGCACATAGTAGGTGCTCAGTAAAAAGACTGGTGAATCAATCAACAAAATAGCCTTTCTGTTGAAACTCCATGTGCCCTTTAGCAGGGAAGAGGTTTGCTTGCTCATGATGATTACAATCTAAAGCAACCAAAATAAGAGGGATTATGACAATAAAGAAACCCTACATATACAAAACATAAATATGAAACAACCATTCAAGCTAAAAAAAAGAACTGAAAAAGAACGCATACATGCTAGGAAATTCTATTAAAAGGAAAACATTGTTGGGAGGCCCAATATTGCCAGTAAAGTACATTTTTAAACAGTATATTAAATTTCATATTAAAATGTACTGAAGTGATAAGAAATAAAGATGTTAGATGATATCTGAACTACAATGACCTAAATATCCTTGAAAGTGAAAGTTGCTCAGTCATGTTTGATTCTTTGCAACCCCATGGACTATACAGTCTGTGGAATTCTCCAGGCCAGAACACTGGAGTGGGTAGCCTTTCCCTTCTCCAGGGGATCTTTCCAACCCAGGCACATTATTCCATAATTACTTTCCTTAAGCCTTTTGGAACTTTTGAAATCATACACGTAAGACAGAACTTGTCTTCTTGGCCTTCCTTATAAAATCTTTATAAGCCAATAATGCTTTTTCTTTAGCTTATCCAAAGGAAGAGCTGTGGAGTCCAGATCTCTGTCACCATCTCAAAGCAATGATGCCTAGACAGGGCTATGTGTTTTATTTCTGCCAATATTCTATATGCCCAGGGTTTTTCTTCTTCTTCATCTTCTTCTTGATATTGGAAGGAAATACATCATTTCCAAGCAAACACCATGCTCATGAGAGACAATATCCATTAAGCAGTTAGCCCATTAACTTAGGAAAACATTTTTTGCTAATTACTTGGGAGAATAAATGCTTAGATAAATGTTTTTCATAGTATGCTACATGACATGCTAGATTACATAGTTATATCAGTTTGAGAACTGTTGTATATTATAACCCTCTCTTTAATATTCTTACTATGCATTAGCATTCTAGAGGCTCTGACAGGTCCTAATATAAGGAAATCTGTTTACCTATAACCCAAACTTTAATCTATGGAGCCCTCTCTTTCACAGGATGAGGAGGGTGCATGTAACTGGTTTAGCCTCTCACAATATTTTGATAAAATGCAGAACCATAATTAGATGGACAATTAGAAGCTTCACTTCAATCCCTCACTTTAGATTTGAAGAAATTAAGGTCTAGGAAAGTAAAACTATTTGGCCAAGATGACACAGCCCATTTCACAGGTTCGCCCATTTTCTTGGGCACCAGACTGTATCTTCCCACCTCCTTTAGGATCTCATGCCCTCACTTAGCCCTTTCTCTTTCATGCTTTTCTCCCCTTCCCTTCTGACATTCACCACCAATTTTAAGAATGACCAAGTGCTATCTTTCATCTCAAACTATCACCTCAGTCACTCTTTCCCTTTACTGCCAAATTCCTTAAAAAGGTGTCTATATTTAACATCTCACCTTCCTCAACTTTCATTCATTCCTTAATCATTAAAATCTGGTTTCATTCTTCACTACTCTCCTAAAAATTATCCCCACTACTTAACCCCTCAGGCCACAAAGCTCCAGCCACAAGGAACTTTCTGTGTGCCATTGTTTCTTGAATACCTAGTGCCTTCCTACACTGGACCCATGTCTTCTGTGTCTTCTGCATTGGCAGCTGGATTATTTACCAGTGAGCCACCTGGGAAGCCCCCGTACACCCCCAAGATCATGTAAAATGTGCTTCTCTGACTGTCAATGCCCTCAGCGATCTTACCCCGGCTCAAAATTCACCTTTTCTGAGAAAGTAATCCTTGATTCCTCCTGCCTGTCACATGATCTTCAATGTATATGCAAAATATCGTGTACACATGCGTAACTTATGTGACCATAAGATTTGTTGCTCAACTGGGACACGCTTGAGAATGACATATTAAGAATCATGACAGGACAAGAGATATAAACTGTTACTCTACTACGCAAACCAGGAAGGATGGTCTCCATAATGATGGCACTTAATACTCATACTGTAATCTACTTGTTCATACATCTGCTCTATATCCAAGAGATGACAAGTTCCTCAAGGACAGAGACCTTTTCCCACTCAGCACAATGTTTAGCACATTTAGATTCTTAATAACATGAAGAAGCCAAAGGAAGATATTAAAAAAAAAAAAAAACAGTCCTCTAAAATGAAAATACTTAATGAAGATAGTTAATGATAGTAAGAGTTTCCTAAGCAGGAACAATTTCTTAATAAGAACCGATGTTAGGTGATATGCCATAATCTTATATTTCAACAAAACTTGCATGAAATTTGGTGAGGCATTTCTGAACCTCAGAGTACTTCCTGATTACCCTTTGAAATAGATGAGAAAACAAGTAAATGGCTCACAACTTAGCTCCCATTTTCTATCCTTTCCCCAATCTGGCAATCTCTTACTGATCATTGAAAGAAAAGAAAGTAAAGTTGCTCAGTCGTGTTCGACTCTGTGACCCCATGGACTGTAGCTTACCAGGCTCCTCCGCCCGTGGGATTTTCCAGGCAAGAATACTGGAGTGGGTTGCCTTTTCCTTCTCCAGGAACTGATCACTGAAGGCCCACCTTTAATGTCAATTTTTGATGAGATATTGCTCAAAGTACCCAAGGAATGAAGTGCCTCCTCTTCCATACTCCCAGGGCATGCTGTCGAGATTCAGTAATTTATTGAGTACCTACCAAGTGCCAGAAAGAATGCCAGAAGTGTTTATACACACTGTGCCATTTAACTCATCTAATAACTCTGTGAAAAATTGTTATTACTGTATTTTAGAGATAAAGAACTAGATACAGAAGATTATGAAAATTCCTCAAGATGCAAGGTAAACCATGGAACCTGTATCCAACCTTAGGGCTCCTGCTTAAGCCCTGTGCTTCTCCAGTACAGTGCTAAGTACATTTGTGTCATGATCAGTTACATGTCTGTTTCCTCCACAAACCAGTCCAGGACCTATGAGCAGGGAAACTATTCCCCAGTGACCTCTAGCACAGAGCTCAGGACACGGCAGATACTCACAGATGGCTAGGAAGAATGAGTACCTGGATAGAATCTGTCCGATCACTGATACACTTTAAAAAGAGCATTATACAAGCCAGTGAATTTTGTAACTGACAAGAACATAGCTTTTATTGTTGAATGAATTCCAGACAACATATATCGTAACAGTTTAGACTCACTCAACTTAGAATCAGCAAAGGGTGATTTATCTAAACAGCCTACGAGTCTTAACCTGTGAGACTCAAGTGTAAAACTATTAAGACCTCATTGGTTTGTCTGTTAATAACTAAATGCCCATATTGCTGGAGCCAGGCCTCCTAAATCCCCTTGTCTTACCCTACGAGATGTGCTTATTGAGTAACAGGCTAGATTTCACAAAGTACAGAGGAAAACCAGACCCATTACTTTATAATCCCTTCTTTCTAATTACCCCCATCCATCCTTTTTGTAAGAGCTTCCCAGATGGTGCCAGTGGTAAAGAATCTGCCTGCCAATGCAGGAGATGCAAGAGATATAAGTTTGATCCTTGGGTCAGGAGGATCCCCTGGAGTAGGAAATGGCAATCCAGTCCCGTATTCTTGCCTGGAAAATTCCATGGACAGAGGAACCTAGCGGGTCCCATAGGGTCAATAAGAGTTGGACACAATTGGGCACATATACACTTCACATCCTTTATCTAGGTCCTGTTCATGGCAGACTGATTCCATCTTTGTATATGTCTGTATATCTCAAAAATATTAGGATTGCTGGTAATGAGCCAGCCTCCTTCCTCCCCCACCACTGCAAACATAATTCTCATACATGAAGAACCTCTAGGCACTAGGTGGGCTTCCCACCCAAAGTCAAGCCACAGTGGCCCTCTCAGAGGGAAGTCAAGATGTTTGGATTTTAGCATGAGAGGAAAAAAAAGAAAGTATTAAACAGGGAAGAAAGAGAGCATGTTGATCTCTTAAAACACAAGCAGACAAACCCTCCTCTTGAGCACTCACCCCTCCTGCTCCCAATCATCTTCCAGTCTGGGTTGGCAGAGGGAAGGGACATGAGATGGGTACTAAGACAGAAGCACTAGAACACAGGCTTTAAATTCTCAAGGAATTAAATGTGGAGCACGGTTCCCACACACTAGTCATGGGATCTTGGTCAAGATACTTTCCCCATGCCTTAGTGTTCCCACATGCAAAATGGAACTGACAACAATAGCTGAACCTCACAGAGTTGAGGTACATTTTACACGTGTGTGTTAGTCATTCAGTTGTGTTCAACCCTTGGCGACCCCGTGGACTGTAGCCTGCCAGGCTCCTCTGTCCATGGGATTCTCCAGACAAGAACACTGGAGTGGGTTGCCATTCCCTTCTCCAGGGGATCTTCCCGACCCAGGGACTGAACCCAGGTCTCCTGCATTGGCAGGCAGATCCTTTACCATTTGAATCAGTGCACATAGACTAGCATAAGTAAAGCATTTATAATTGTGTTGAGCAAATCATATATACTTAGTATCTTTATTATCATAATTACTGGTATTTTCCTTATCTCTTCCCCCCACCCCATTCTCTCTATCTCTTTGTCACTCCACTTCCCTACCATCTTCTTTAGAAGAGATAAAGAATGAGGGAGGCGAATGAAAAAGAGCACTCCCTTCCTGCTCATTGTGTGAAGCCCTGTCATATGCCTGAGAGAGCATAAGCTTTGGAATGAGAAAGACATGCTTTTGAATCCTGCCTCACCCCTTACTAGCTGTGAAACTGTAAGCAGCTTATTTAACCTCCTGAAGGCTCATTTTCAAGTTCTATAAAAGGAATCTGTTCATTCCCCCAACATATAGGGGTTTTGGTTAGGATTAATGTTATTCTTGCCCTCTCTCCGTCTTCCCTGGGAGGTTCCCTAACAGCTCATCCCAAACCTTTTCAATAAATTATTGAGAGAGAATGGGATTGCAAGAGGATGGTAAACTAGGAAATGAAGAAATATATACAGGCGTGGACAGCCTATTCTCATTACCTACCCCCTCATCCCCATTTCTCCACATCCCCCTCGCTGGCGCTGCTCCCACTCGCCTGACTCTACTTTCAGAATCCCTGCCCTGGGATAGGGAGGCCTGGATGCTGAGACAATGCAGGTCTTATTTCCAGGGCTCCCCCAACAAGGACAGAGCCAGCAAGAGTCTGCCCTCCTGTTACCAGAGCCACAGAGAAGGAGGCCACATTCCCTGCTTGCTAATTGCTAATTTGAAATTCTGAATACACGTAATTCATGAGAGATGGTCAAGTCTCTTCATACCATAACACAGGTAAACAAACAGAACTCTTATTACAGACTGGATGAGAACCCCAGCCATACGGAGAACTACTGAGATCCTGCAGCCTACCTTTCAATTATTTGCAAACAAACTTTTGGAACAAGCTGAATGTTCACGTAAGTCTGCCAGTACTGTGTAGTGAAAATAATGTTAGATTAAGTTCCTGTCAGCTAGGAGGATGCTCTTAAAGAAGAGGCTTGCACATGAAGTTTTCTTGATTTATCGGGGCAGAAGCAAAACACAAGAAGGAATTTTGCCTCGTTTTTGTCTCTGTAGTGGAGGCAGCCTGATGTTGGCAAAGTAATGGAGAGTTTCTCTGCAGCCCTAGGGAGAAGGCACTCCAGAGGTCAGGCCTCCATTCCCTGCCTCTAGGAGGAATGTACCTAAACTTGCCACAAAGAGCCCTTCAGGAATAAATGAGTTAAAGTACCCTCTACAGACTTGAACAATAGTTATGCATCAGGAAATTGCTAAATGAAAGACCTTTGTGAACACAAATTTCACAAAGCACAAACCAAGAAAGAAGGAAAATGAAGTCTGTTGTTAGGACAGGACAAAGCAGATATAAAGAAATGATTTTGTCAGGTATTTTCAGTTTTAGAAGATTAAAATGAACTTACCAGGATAGCTTTTTAAAACATTTTTAAAATGTCATTTTATACTGATTTTTCTGGGGAATAAAAGGGGGGGGGGCGGTGCATATGCCAAACATGTCATTCAGAACCACAAGGGTATCCAATTCACCTTTAGAATTCTATGATATAAACCTCAAAAATTATCGAGCAAACAAAGTAATACAATTTTAAATTAGGTCTTCTCAAAAGTAGAATATTCTGAGTGTACTGAAATCATTATGTGTTCAAACAAATGTAGTTTCTGATATTGTTTTACATATGTTTTACATTAGGAACATTTTAAGAGGAAAAAAAAAGCAAAAACAATGAAGCAAAATTTCATTATTACTTTCTAACATACATTTTCCCTAAGAATGAGGATTTAAGAAAATCCTATTCAGGGAGGAAATTAAGATTCAATTAAAGTTCTTATATTAGTTTAAGAGAGGAACCTTAGCAGTCTGTGGTGCCCTCTCAAATAGAACATCTAGTGCCAAACAACTCTACATAAACATTTTTAGTAAATCAGATAATATTACTACACTAGAGATACATGATATTCAAACTGTATGAAAAAAGTTTTATAAAATGAATGAGCCATTTGTATAAAGAAACCATACTCTGTCATCCACTTAAAAGCTGGTTTATGTATAATGAATTTTCAACTGTGTAGGGTGAGTTTCTCTCTTGCTGCTGCTGCTGCTGCTAAGTCGCTTCAGTCGTGCCCAACTCTGTGCGACCCCATAGACGGCAGCCCACCAGGCTCGCCATCTCTGGGATTCTCCAGGCAAGAACACTGGAGTGGGTTGCCATTTCCTTCTCCAATGCAGGAAAGTGAAAAGTGAAAGTGAAGTTGCTCAGTCGTGCCTGACTCTTAGCGACCCCATGGACTGCAACCTATCAGGCTCCTCTGTCCATGGGATTTTCCAGGCAAGAGTGCTGGAGTGGGTTGCCATTGCCTTCTCCGAGTTCCTCTCTTAGGAACATGCTATTTTTAGGTATTACCTTTGGCTGTATGGAATGAAAGGGGGGAAAAAAGAGAGAAAATAGGGGTTGTAGAAGGAAAACAACAAGGCACTGAGTTCAATATGGGTTATATATGGGCTTTAACATCAGACCATAGGGGTTTGAAATTGATTCCAAAACATAGGGATGCAATCATTCCTTACGTTCTCATTTTCAAAAAGACATGCACCTAATAAGCTGCTGGTATTGTTTTTAATTGTAAAGTTGGAGGAACGCTTTTTGTTCTTTTCAAAGCAAAATACATTAAGGAAATAACTCCAACAAATGGATATCAGAGAGGCAGACCTTCCTATCTAACTGACAAAAAAGGGAGGCTGTTTGAATCACTGGGAATACTGTTAAAGGTGCTGATTTGGAAGCATGTGAATAATGAGGTCTTAAGCAGTTTCACTTGAAGAAGAGAAAGGAGAAGGGGACGCCGGGGCAGAACTCTGAAGTGCCGTTTAATAGGATAAGAAGCAGCAGAGTTGGCGGCAGTGAGGCTATGGCGAGAACTCAGAAGAGTCTGGAAAGCCCTAGTTTTAGAACACATTAGCCTGGATGAGTGAAGATGAAATCCAGAATTCAGAGACAAGGTTGCAGCAATGTCATAAATAGGCTATACTGTGGGAGTGGTGACTAGCAGATTTATAGGGAACGCGCAGTGGAAGAGTTCAGCCAAGGGTACACGCAATGGAGGCAATCGGAAGAGGGAAATGGAACAGCATGGTGTGTGAAGACGTTCCATTGGAGGATAAGAAATGCTTCCTGGTCTGGGATGGCATTTTCTAAAAGCAGAAAAGTAGAATATCTAAAATTGCTGATGGCTGTTTTGGAGATAGCTCTGTCTTCTCACGGAAGCATGGCCCAAAACCACACACAGTTATGGTCATCAATTAACATAATCTCTAATACAGTACCCTGAATTCTTTAGGCATGCAATATATGTGTGTGTGTATGTGTATACAGCATATACATATAGCATAACTAATTCATGTTTGTGAAGCACCCTCTAGATAAACAACACTTCACTGGTTGTTTCTTTAGACATTTTCTTAACACTTTCATATAGTATAGTTACTATGAGAATATATATCTATATACAGACATATATGTATTTAAGAAATATTTTTTACATTTCTCATCTCTCCAATAAATTGCATCTTTGTGTGAATATTAAAAAAGATCTCTATTGAGTCAGAATCTCAGGGTTAAAATCTTCATTCGGCCACTTAATCAGATGACCCAGTGCAAGTCCCCTAACCTTAGTTTTGTCTTCTATAAAATGTGAACTCCAGCATTTACACTGCCTACTTCTTAAAATTGTGAGGAGCAAGGAAGGTAATGGACACAAAAGTATTTTATAAATTGTGACCGACTATAGGCTTCCCAGTGGCTGAGTGGTGAAGAATCTGCCTGCCAATGTAGGAGACACAGGAGATGAAGGTTTGATCCCTGAGTCAGGAAGATCCCCTGGAGGAGGAAATGGCAACCCACTTCTGGAAAATCCAATGGACAGAGAAACCTGGTAGGCCATAGTCCATGGGGTCACAAAAAGTTGGACACGACTCAGCGACTGAGCACACACACAAGCACCCAAAATTAAGATGGTATTATCAGCTTTAACCTGGTGGCTCAGATGGTAAGGAATCTGCCTGCATTGCAGGAGACCTGAATACGATCCTTGGGTCAGGAAGATCCCCTGGAGAAGGGAATGGTTACCCATTCCAGTATTCTTGCCTGGAGAATTCCATGGACAGAGGAGCCTGGTGGGCTATAGTTCCTGGCATCGCAAAGAGTTGGACATGACAGAGCAACTAACATTTTCACTTTTTCACAGCTACTCAATAAAAAAGTGCTGATTCAAAGCATAATCTAGGGACTTCCCTGGTGGTGCAGTGGTTAAGAATTCCACAATCCCAATGCAGTGGGCACAGGTTCAATCTCTGGTCGGGGAACTAAGAACTAGGATTCTGCATATTGCATGGTGTGGCCAAAAGAACCAAAGCATACCCTAGACACAAGAGAACTCATGTACACAAAACCACTACCAAAGATGAATGCCTGTCCAACTAGAAGCTACAAGTGTGAAAATACCAACAAATCAGGAGCACTTGCTGATGATCCCCTGGAAACCAAAGTGTTACAAGAGGATCTATTCTGTTGGTATAAGAAGCCCTGCCGATAGGCTACCAAGCAGACTGAGAACAAGCAAGTGGGAGGCCCCTTTAGGGCCATAATACTGAGGAAATGAAGGCAACTACAGGAAGGCTCCTTTACTGAAGCTTTTCAGTTTCCACAAGAATTGCTCAACATGAGTCAAAATTTCCCTGCCTTAATTAATTTTATTAATGTCAACAATTTAAGACTGTTCTGGTCTTTTTTTTTCCTGCATGACTTCTTTAATATGAAATGAAGTGAAGTGAAAGTCGCTTAGTCGTGTCTGACTCTTTGCAACCCCACAGACTATACAATCCATGGAATTCTCCAGGCCAGAATACCGGAGTGGGTAGCCGTTCCCTTCTCCAGGGGATCTTTCGAACCCAGGGCTCCCGAATTGCAGGCAGATTCTTTACCAGCTGAGCCACCAGAGAAGCCCTCTTTAATATGAGTTCCACACAATTCAGTATTTAATCAGAGTTTAGCACCTTCAGGTGTAAGCACAGTTTATCAATAGAAGCATACAGTTTATAAACTGTTGGGAATGATTGATTCAAATTTTATTTTATTTTTTTTAAAATTTTGATTCAAATTTTATAAACTCACTCCCAATCCCTGTAATATTTAACATCAGTGTCAGGAATACAGCGAGTACTGCTTATTAACATTTCTAAAAAGAGAATCCTGTCCTCTCAAGCATGAATATCTATGAAAACAAATTCTAACAAATCTGATCAAAATGAAGACTTCAAATACCCATTCTCAGTTATCATATATGAAATCAGAAGAGGCAGGTCTACCGTGAAGTTTAATGATCCTGAAGTTTGTAATCCTCATCAGCACTGGCCCCTTCCAACACCTGTACCTAGTTTTTTATTTTTAGTTTGTACTATTGTCTTTAAAACAGAGCCCCATGTGTGTAAGCCTCTGCTACTGCTACTGCTGCTAAGTCGCTTCAGTCATGTCCAACTCTGTGCGACCCCATAGATGGCAGCCCGCCAGACTCCCCCGTCCCTGGGATTCTCCAGGCAAGAACACTGGAGTGGGTTGCCATTTCCTTCTCCAATGCATGAAAGTGAAAAGTGAAAGTGAAGTCATTCAGTCGTGTCTGACTCTTAGCGACCCCATGGACTGCGGCCCACCAGGCTCCTCCATCCATGGGATTTTCCAGGCAAGAGTACTGGAGTGGGGTGCCATTAAAACAGAGCCCCATGTGTGTAAGCCTCAGGACCTTCTAAACTAGGATATGCCCCTGATAATCAATATACCGAAGAGGTAAATTTCCAAAGCACCACATAACTATTATCAGGGTCATATTTTAGATCACCACCATTTACAACATCGTGACTCTGTCTGCAGGTTTCTCCTAGGCCCTTGCATGTGACGCTACCATTCCTGACATTTCCATTTCTCAAGAAAAGTTTATGGTCATAGCTCCAAAGCAAAAGCTACCCTGAAAGAAAAAAGAAAGAAGAAAAAGAACACAAGAAAAAAGGCTGCTATGGTGTACTTGTCAGAAACAAAGCAATTATGAATATCATATGATTAAAAAGAAAAGACAAAGAAGCCATTTAAATAATGAACTCTAATTTGACTAGCAATTCATTGTTTAGCAATTTGCTATTTTTATTACATTTTAAATCAATCCATCTACCACAGAAATTCTCTCAACCCCACATAGTACTATTTCACTGCTCTAAACCTATATTTCATGGCAAGACAATATCTTTGTATAATAAAATGGCAATAAAAAGAGTACCAATTATCCCAGTATTTTCTCAAAATAGGTAGACTTTCTTTCATGCCTTAATTTTATGTTTTCCTTTGCCCCATACTAAAAGCTCGGCATAATTATCCCTGAACAGGTTGAGTAAGGTCTCTACAAAATCTGCTCAGGGTGATTATTTAGCTTTTTTTTTTTTGTATTTGCAGAATTTAGCTGAGACTGTTACCAGCGGTTTATCAAAATAAATGCATGATTGGCTTTAGCAGTTTTTCGTAATTGAAAAAATAAAGAAAAAAGAGTTTTCTAATAAATGGAGGGAGAGAGAGGTTAAATACTTTAATTACTAACTTGCAAAAAGATTTCCATTTGAATATGGAAACAATGTAAAGGGGTCCCTAATTTTTATGGGGCTGGAATCACTCCAGAGGATTTAATGATATTGCTGGGCAACTGAAACTCTACAAGGGAATAATGTGATTTCTAAGCATACTTCCTTAAAATTTAATAGTGCTAGGGAATATTTAAAATGGGTTATTTTAAAAGGAAAGTTGAATATGTAAATTTGTGGGAGGAGAGAATTAAGGAAACTTGATTTTTTTTTTATGATACTTTTATGGTACTTTTCACTTTCTGTCTTAAAATGAAAACTAGTTACTTTTGTGTCAACACGCATGTGAATGAGAGTTATAGAAGGATTTTCTGATCAAGGACTGCTAGATGTTAAGTGAAGAGCTGAGGTAAATATGTCTTCCCCTTAAAGCACACTTGACATTTCTGATCTTTGCACTCTGATTTTCACTATTGTAGGGCTCCTTAGTAAGGTCTTAAGAACTAAAGGTCTTCTTGAGCTCAAATGACCCCCATTGCTTCCTGACCCTAGTCATATTTGGGCAATGAATTGTGGAAAAGCCATATTTACTAGATTTCAAGGATTCAGCCACTTCAGCTATACATTGTACCCCCAAACTGAAGATCTCATAAACAAAGGAATCTCCAGTCTTCTAAATATCAGTTAATTCCACCTAATCAGATCTATTATCAGCTCTAATCCTAACACATAGATTACCAGCATCACAAAGCAGTCATTACTAATTAGCCCTCCTTCCTAATACCACTAGCACAGAAAAGCCTACCCACATTACTATATTAAAACAGAGTCTATTTTGAATTGCTGTTTTGTTTGGATAGGAAGAGGGAAAAAAAAATTTGTGTTCCTTTCCAGCTGGCAGTTTTCCTAAATTAGATTAACTTTTAATTTAAATTAAAAAATTTAAAAGCCTTACACAAAGAGACAGTAATTGCCCATTTGAAACATCCAAAAAAAGGTGATTGAAGGGTACAGTAATATGCTTACATGAATAATAAATAATACTTAGCATTTAGATAGAGCTTTCCCCTCATCAAATCACTTCTTTATAAGCATTAACTAATTCACACATTATCCTAGTAAGAAAAGTAAAATTAAACGATAAAATGTTTCTCTACCTCAAAGTTGGGTAAACTGAGGCACAAAAGAGGGAATTCTGTCATGAGGATGACACCAGGGCTTCCGAACATGGACTGTATTGGCAGGCATTTTCTTGCGGGACCTATATGTGCTGTTAAGCTAAACCTGAAATTAATTTCTGCCCCAGTCACTGTGCGGGCTTTGATGACGCTGCATAGGGCAATTCTGATTCCCATCTTTGCCAATGGCTATGAGGACTCGGACAAGATACCTAAAAATCTTTTTGCCTTAATTATCTTATCTGTGAAATGGGAAAAAAAATATTCACATACTATACACACACACACACACACACACATATGCAAGATACCCAGTAAACGCTCAACAAATGGCAGTCATTATTCACCATTAGAAGGAGTTCATAAGAAAACTGCTAACAGTAAGCTAATGGAATACTTCAAGTACTTTGACAGGAAATGGACCCATAACCCTAACTAGGTGTTCAAATGGAATAAAATATTCCAAAGCTCTTGAAAAAAATATTAATGGTACAATTTCCAGGGTAATGCTTAATAGTTTACATTATAAGCAATTAATGTACTCCCAATGAGTACATGTTCATCTCAAATTACTGGTTTCTACCCTTTTTAACAGTAAAAAAAAAAAAAAAAAACTCATAGATTCAAGATATTGATTTTAATTTTAGCATCCAATGATGGAGAAAATAATGACTAAGAACTACACTGAATTCTGTGACACCACTGTGACATTTCTAAACAGATTACGTTTTTATTCTAATCACAAGAGATAGCACATATATACATAAGCCCTGTAGAACACCCACGTGACAAATATATATTGGTGCACATGTGAATTTGTGCAATAAGTCCAAGATTCCTCAGAGATCTGCAGTCCACAGTATGGGAACCCTCTCCTGGAGGCTAAGAAGTAACATACGGGTCAGCACTCTGTTGCACAGCTGATATCCACCAGAAAAATCAAGCACAAACGGCTTCCACGTATTTAAAATTCTTCAAATGGAACTTTGTAAAATGAAACTTAGGTTCTCACGGTGTTTTCAAGCTGGAAGAGTATTTAGAAATCTTCCAATACAGATTATCCATTTTAAGAAGAATAACACTGAGATCCAGAGAAGCTGTGTTTTTACCTCCTGAGCTACCAGATAATAGTAGAACTCAGTTCTGAAACTTTTAATTATGGCCCACGATGTGTGTATGTATATCTGTGTGTGTGTGTGTGTGTGTTTGTGTGTGTGTCCACACACACACGTGCCAGTTGCATCCAACTCTGTAGCCCCATGGACTGTAGCCCACCAGGCTCCTTTGTCCACAGGATTCTCCGGGCAAGAATACTAGAGTGGGTTGGTATTTCCGTCTCCAGGGAATCTTTCGGACCCAGGGATTGAACCCACACTCCTGTGTCTCCTGCATTGGCAGGCAGATGCCTTACCACTGGCACCACCTGGAAGTCCTATACAGACAATGTGGGGCACTTCTAAAAAACAAAACACTGTATAATAAACTCTTTGGTTTGGGGTTTTGTTATTTTCTCTTTTTACTAATCCTAACAGATATGATGCAAGATTGATCCTCAGAACTTTTAAGCAGCACTCAAAATCTTGTATTGTAATGGTTTTTTCTCTTCTTTATCTCTTCCACGTTAATACAGTGACAAATGCTATGTACATGTTTGGTTTTTAACCTAATTGGTTTAACATAAAATCCAGTTAAGATATGCCAACCCACTACAAAGAAAATAAAAACTTTAAATCTATTTTCAGCACACTTATAAATGTGTGTGTTTTTAAGCTGGTGGAATTTTAACTATATTTTCATTTCTCCTCATCTGGAGAATTTACATGCTTGCAAGAAAATCTTGTTGAAACCTTATTTTGGTCTTCATGGAACATAATCTCAACATCTCAGACAGCCTGAATCATGCTGAATTACATTTGCAGCTTCCTCTGGGGTTCTGTGAAGCTCTATTAGTATTGCATATTACACATAAGTTACTTTTAATGCTCTTCCAAGGCTTGTTAAATGCTACACAAACGTTACACTTCATGGCTCTAATGTTTAACTTATCTATCAGTAAACTTGAACCCACAATTCATCTAGTTGTCGATGTTGGTAATTTCTACTCATTATTATTTGTAAACGAGTTTTTTTTTTAAAGAACTAGATTTTGATTAAGAGCAGCTACTGATCATGTACATGAAAAGAAATGCTTGAACCTTTGCCCCAAACATTCAACAAGGTAAACCCAAAGATGTAAAAGGTGGCGGCTTAATAGTTTTATTTAAACTGTGACACTATTAATAGGCACAAAGAATCCATTCAAAGATTGTCTATTAAATGTGACTATTGCACTTACTGAGTAATTTAAGTACCATCTAGTAAAATAAACCTAAACAAGATGATTCTAGCAGGTGAAAATGTTTATATTTATTTTAGCCTAAGTCTATGCTAATTTTTCTTTTTGTAAAGTGAATCTAAAATACACTATTTAAAAATTCACAGTACTACTCTCTGCATATCTTCCAACAAACTTCATTTAGATTGCATATGTTTTTGATTAGAAAGAATTCTGTCCTAAGCTTCCATGCAACCTAAGAATCACTGAAGAAAAGCGACACTGAAATATTAGCTATTGTGCATCACTGAGGAAATCTTTGTGGCTGAAAATCTGAGAAAATTTCATTTCCAAACATGTTTTTATTAAATTTTTTCTAGAACACTGATTCCATTTTAAACAAACAAAAAATGTATATACATAGCAAATACGCCCAAAGGTATAAACAAACTAATGAAAACTTTCATATTCCTGAATGTCACAGCAATGGTAGCATCACACCAGTTGCATTTGTAAGGGAGAAATTTAATGCTTCTTTCCTGTCTTCATTGGCTAATATCAATTCAATTATGCAATTATTATACAATTGCTCTTAATTTCTATTTAGGAATAAAATTTCAAACATTTTTAGTTCAGGACATTAAGATTATTATGAAAACAACCAGGTTTACCATGGTTATCTGTCAGAAGTATTATCTTCAAAAATTTTTGCATTTTATTTTAGTAGGGAAACTGTCTGATACCAGGTTATTTCAAAGATATAGAAACAAAACAAAAAAGATTAAAAACCCAGACAAGATAGAATCTGGAATTTAAGTGATTTTCATAGATTAAAATAATCTTCATGGAATTATTCAGCCACGGTTAAGTACATGTCAAACAGCATTTGGAAAGTAACAGTAATATTTGGTAATCATTATAAATTTCATAAAAATGAGATTTCCAAGAATACTGTTCTTTTAACTTAATTTTCAGGCAACGTAACAGTGACCTATTTATGGCAAAAGCTTTGCTAAAGAGACCAAAGAGCTCAGCTATGTGTGGAAAGAGGTGAGCAGTGGACATTATTTTTCTTTTTCATGTAAATTTTACAGTGAAAATATAAGTTTATAGTTAAGAAAATTTGGTATTTAACAGAGTTACATCTAGTCTTGATATAATCATAAATTTGAGTATTCCCCAATACATTGTTACATTTATTCAAAACAAAATTATATTTAAGATTCTTTTAATAATTATTGCTAGGAAAAGAAGCCATATTTTGATATTATGATTTTTGTATATTGTAAGAGCACAGATTTCTTAGCATTTAAAAAGAGCTTCTGCGAAGAGATGATGCAGTCACTGAGAATTCTTGAAAAGAAAATTAATATGATGTCATCAGAATAATTGAACCTTGAGTATTTCACACTGTCATTTTGGAAGATGAGTTAGAAAATTAGTGGGGGGCAACACCAAAGAAAACATTCTCATCATAAGAACATGAACAGTACCCCATGCTCATCATTCCTACTACCAAAAATAATGACGTCTGCAATAGCCAACCCTAACCAGCACCTTAATTAATTGGTATTAGCAGTAATTAAGACAATTCCAGTTAAGTTTTAATTTTAAAAAATTAAGTATAAACTCAGTTATTCAATAAAGAGTTGTAGTCATTTGGTGTGTTTCTAGGTGCAGAATATAGCAATTTACTATTGACAAGCACTAACGGACGAGGTCATTTCACAAGTATAGTGTGGACAAAGGTGAACCGGGCAACTGATGAAATCTGTGGCCAAGGCGAAATAGCAATCTCTGAGACAAATGGTAATAAAGTTACTGAAATGAAGCAATGTAGTTTCTAAACTGAACTGTCATAAAGGAGGATATGGGCTTCAAACTGGCATGTCAGGAGTAATTAAAATATTATTTCTCTTTTTTAAAAAGTTCCAAATGGCTTTAATAGTCTTATTGATTCTTTATTCAGACAGCTGAAAGGTTAGGAGGACTCTGCCGGACGGTAGGGAAGGGTGGGCAGTGTCGAGGTTTGGAGGGAGGGAGGCTGAGTTCTGCAAGGGCAGAAAAAGGAAAAGAAGGTAGATGTATTAACACACTGGAGACAATGAATGCTTCCACAAAGGAGACTACGTTGTCCCAAAGGAAGAAAGTTAAGGGCTTCCGAAGTTACTTATGATACAAATACTTAAAAAGCTATTGCTGCATATAGACTCTATTTATTGTTCACAGGGATGTAGAAAGTTTCTATAAGGCAAGATAACAAATGTAAAGTTCTCAAAATGGATTTCTCCTGAAGATTCCAAGATATCCTCTATTCAGTCTCTCCAGTTGATCCTTGAGTTGAAATGACTGGCTTGCCTAGTCAAATACGTGGTCAACTGATTCAGGATGGGCGTGACTGATGTTAATGCCAGCATAAGTAAAGCTTGAAGAAACTGCATTTGTTTTGTGCACCTAGCTTTCCCCCACTAGGAGAGATTGAGCTCCTTGCTAAGAAGAGATAAAACCTATTATAACCAACTTTTGGTATCATTTTTGCTATTCTCATCTAGAAAATAAAGCAGATCAGTTATTTCTATCTGTATGAATGATTGCCGTGAGACATTATGGAATCAAAAACCTTACAGCTAGAAATAATCAGAAGATCATCAGACCCAGCTCCTACTTTAAATAGAGGAGTGAGCAGGCTATAAACAGCAGGGAAAACCATGTTTGAGGAAAAGGACTGTGAAAATGGAGATGGCTTTCTTCCTACTTGAGTGTCAGTCTTCGCACAACCCAAGTGCCATACTGAGGACTTGGCTTCAGCCAAATTTCCATTTGCACCACCCAACTTGCACCTTGGCAAACACAGTGACGGAACACATCTGCCCTGCAGGAAAGTGAACTGTGCAGCCCCCATCCAAATCCAGATACTCCTTAGCAACCATGCACTCTTCTTTGCAGCGAAAATATACCCAAAAAGTAATACTTAGCCACGAAACAGCCTTCATACCATTTCTTGACGTAATCCACTTTGCAACTAGCTAATTACATGTGATAATTGAAACTACACTCACATTACTCAATAATTAAATGATCTGTCTAAGGAGAAATATAAAACACACAACAGTGCATTTGGAAAGGATACAAACCAATCGCTAGGCACCTAGGACCCAAAGTCAGAGAATCAAGAGGACCTTGGTTGTAATATGTAAGAGAAAGGTCAAAGGTTTGGAAACTACTACTATTCTTATTATCCCCTGCAAAGTTTGATTCCCCATTAAAAACTACAGCATTCCCCACTGAGCTGCTGAGCCCAAGGAGGAATGTGCTGTGTGATCGAGTATCTATCTGCACAGGGCTTTACAGACCTCAGATTCCACTAGCACAGAAAACCCCTCTTTCCAGTATGTGCCCAGCCCCAATAAAGCAAAATAAACACACACCACATGCTTCTGGAATCACAGTTGGCTTTTCTTCTCATATCTATGAGCAAAAAATAGAATAGTGTTTTAAAATGGGCAGGCCTATCAATTTATTTTTTCTCTCACTCTTGGAAGTTCCAGGAGGACAAGAAAAAAAAAAAAAAAAGAAACACACAGGCCAGATGTAAACTGTTATTTATATTTATTTTCTCACTGCTTTACAAAATGCTAACATATGCTGTCATATGATAGCCCATAAGGAAAATAACAATACAAATATTAACTGAATAAAGAATGTTCGATTAACACTAACACACTGACTGCAACTGTTTCTGTAGCATGAAGCAAATGAGAAGTACTCGTAGAATCTTTCCTACAGTTGTGTGCCCGCTACACAAATTTTTAAAATTCTGTTCCAAAGTAGTGAGATCAATTAATGTTCCAGCAGTAATCATTAGAGTTCTGATAATAAAATATCCCCCTGATGCAGAAAGCAATTGTGTCAGTGAGCAACCTCTACATTTCCTGAGGCTAAAAGTCATTCATACAATTCTCCAAAACTGAAATTCCAGTTTGGAGGTCTACAGTACTTAGAAATACAAAGGAAGATTTAGCAAGTATATAAGCTACACATTAGTGAAAAATATGAAGATTAAGCAACCTCTGGACTGTCCTTGGTTTATTTTGCTTTTTATTTTGGTAAGGCTAAATGACCTTCCTGCACAGGAAATAAATCTGCATGGAGCTGAAAATCATAGGCAATTAACACACTGAAAAAGAGAGTCCTCTTAAATTATGGTTTTAGAATTTTTAGATGTCCCAGCTTTAGGTGGAAATGTGTCTGTGAGAAGCAAGGGAAAGCAAACCCAGGCCGACTTGGACTAGTGCTACAGAACAGAACTGAGCTTAGTTCTATGCAAGATCTCACGCTGCCTGACTGTGACATAATAGTGTCGGCTAAATGAAAGGTTTGATTTAGCTCCAATTTTAACAAAACCCAATGTTTAACTTATGACACAACAGGGATTTGGAGGTCTTCCTCATCACCTTAAAAGGAAGTAAACCAGAATCCAGCATGAGATGAAGGTGCCATTTCATCGCGTACAGTTCCCACCCTCACCCCAGGTAATAACTTATTTATTGGTAAAATAAAGACCTAGAGCATTAGCTCAAGAGACACAATTACAAGATTACACAGAGGCAGTGTTCACCTGTACACAATGGTTTGTCTGACTACAAAGAACCATCCACTTCAAATCTTTTCATTTCATACAAACTCTTTATTGCTCCACTAAAACTGAAACCTACACACTTGTGCACGTGCATACACACATTCACACAACATGAGGGGAAAAAAAGAGCATTCAATTTAACCACAGAGCAGCAATAAAATCAAATATCCTTTTTACACCAAAGGCATTGCCTGATTTAGAAGATGCTTGCCGATCCTCAAAGCAAGTCCAGTTACCATAACAAATGTACATTTTACCAACCTTGGAATTCTAATTGTGTTTAATACAGTTTCATGTTGCATCAAAGTACAAAATCAATACCATTTGTCCAGCTCACAGGAAAAATGGAATCTATAAGTGCCTCTTATTGAGTAATTAAACACCTATTATTGTCATGGGTAGTGAAACAATGAATATGATAAGATAAATTTTTGCAAGAAAATACTGCAGTGATTAATACCTCCCTGCGTATTAAATAAAAATGACTGTCTTTTGTGCAGAACTGCTGGCAGAAGAACAGGGACGCGAGAAGTAGTTGCCAGTGCCACAATAACAGGCTAACCTTGAACTGAACTCCTTTCCTCAAGAAATTAAATGCTGTAGCAGGACTTTAAATCCCCCCACTTAGAGCTCATTTGTGCGCCATGTAACCTGCAGTTCCTGAAAAGAACTCATTATCTTCAAAAGGAGAATCCCTTTATAATTTTTTTATGAATGTGTATATTGTTTCTACAAAAAAGAAGTAGCTCAATGTCCAAAAAGGATAAGAATATTAACAATGTAAGTAAGGAAAAGAGACTTGTACCAATCAGATATCATTTCTACTTCCAGGAACGTGAGTGCAGAATGCAATCTGTTAAGGAAAACTAAACATTAGATTGAGAATGAGATTAGAGGAAATGCATATTTAGAAAAAGACATTAATCTGTTAGACTGATGCTAACAGTCCTGGGTATTCTGTTGCTAGAGTTCCTGTATCTTTTTGGGTCTCTCTGTCTCTTTCAGTAGCGTTAAGTATGATACCCCTCATTCTATACACCTCCCCCTGCTGTACACACACACACACACTCCTCACCCACCACATGGTTCCTCCATCACTGCTTTGCCTTTTTTTTAAACTTAAGAATGATGCACCAGAACAACTACCAAGTACAAAAGATGAATCTATGGATGTGACACTTGTAAAGGGGAACCCTATTTCACAAGTGAGATGGGACAAAAAAGAAGGAAAAAAGGCCACTGAAGCAATAACTGCTCACTGAATTACCATTAAATTGTAAGATTTACAATCCGATGTACAGTAAGTGCATATCTAATGGAGTTTGTCCTCTAAAAGAATATAAAGTGAATCTCTGCAGCATAAGATGTGTGTAGATGATGTATGTTTCTTTTAATCCAGTTTTTTAATTAAAGACAAAAAAAGTTCAAAACACACACATAAAAGAACACATTGATGCAACACCAGTAAAACCCTGAGGCAAACGTAGAAGCTTACCTAAGTTTAAATGCACTTTGTATTACCTGTTCTCATTCTCTATCAAACAATTCATTCCTCCAAAGACAAAACTAAGACATACAATCAAATAAGTATAGCAAAACAGAAGTCATGTTCTCTTTCACACAGCATTAGTACATGAACAGTTAACCTTTCTGAATCCTGTGTTAAATTAAAAAAAAAAAAATCCTGAGTCCAAACGATTGGTCATAAATTGCTAGTTTTTTTTCTGAAGGGAAATAATAAGACAGAGTTTATCAGTATTATTGAGTCATTTAATAAGGGCAAATAAATTCTTATGTTGACAACATGGAGAGAATTCAAATATGAAACTAATGTAATCAAACACCAACAATATTATCACTGTTCATTTTTATTAATACAAACAATCCCCAGAAAGGAATTTACTATTTTTGAGAAAAATCACTTAAAATACTCCAATTAATCCCTTAATAACCATTAAAAGCAAATTCACATTATCATTCTCTATGCTGCTTTCTAAAGGAAACATTCATGAAATAATTTCCATTTTCTATCTTACGACAAACTGCTAATAAACCATACCATATCATGGATAATATTTTAGCAGAAGCTTTCTGGAAGAGATAAACTGATATAAGGTAGCTTAAGTAATATTATTATAAGATATATTTTATTTAGATAAAGTCTTTTTTAAGCAGTATCTAAGAAGTCGCTGTCCTTGAATTAAGTAATATATAAAACTATTATACTGATTTTGCAAACCTATGCTCTTCTCACCTCTCCCCTACATGATCTGAATTTTATTTTAAAGGATTAACAAGTAACACATATGATCGGCAATGATATCCTTGTTCTTTTAAACCTTAGTGAATCAAGTTCGCTAAAGGTGAAATAGTGGAATTATCACTACAAGTGGCTGTGTCATCAGAGCCTTCAGAAAGGTGCTGTATAGAAATGCCTAAACAAATAGCAGAAAGGATTTTACAGATGAGAGATATACACACAGATCTCTCTCTTACACACACACACACACACACAGACTGCCTCTGGTTATTAAAAATATAAAATAGATTCACTACTGTATATAAACCAAAAGGTACTTGTAATGCCCCCTCACATTAATTTTAACTTCAATGCTAGTTTGAATGCTATACCGTTTTCTGTCCCCCTTGCCAAGATATGTGAAAGATTATCTCAAAAACCAGTTGGTTAAAGCCCCTCTCTATGCTACAGTGAGCCGGAGAATTTCCAGCTTCTGATGAAGACCAATGGACCACCTGATACTTTTTCAGCAGGGTGATAAAATTAAAGGATGGCTTTGACTTGCTTGAAAGATTACTTCCCTTACTTAATTGTTTAAAGTGCAAGGTATTAACACAAAGGGGGTGGGGTGGGGGAGCAGAAAATGAAGAAGGTGACTGTAGAGCCCGAGCTAATTGCAAGCTGATGAGATTGTGCCATGCAAGAGCTCTCCCTCCGTTACATACCATCACCAGCTCTGGTCTTTTCCACCCTGCTGCTGCCGCAAACAAGCTGATTTGCTAACAACGTGGTCAGCTCGGGCACCCGCACAGCAGCTCACGGGGTCCACAGACGGCTGCTCTCCATGCAGAGAATCCCGCGCTCCATTTTCCAATCTGATTACACGGCTCCTTGTTCCAGCAGCCTTAAACCTTCATGGCAGTTTACCAACATTTTCATCACTTTTTTCTTTTACAAAGCGAAAGAACTGATAAGCTCTCAGGTACCCAGGATCTCATAGTCAATGGCTGGCCAGCAGCCAGAATTCCCTCACCACACAACTGTTTCGGGCCACACTGCATAAAGCAGACGGGATTTACCAGACAGCACAGAACTATTCGAATTTTGCCACGTGTACAAGTCAGCGGCATATTTCTGTCCTTACCGACATCGACTGTTGTATCTAATCACCTCTTGGAAATTCTGAGGCCTATTAAGTGCCCTGCCTGCCCCCGCCCCCACAAAAAAAAAGAGGCATAGCCAAACAAACCAATGAGCATATGCCCATGAATTCACTACTCCGGTAAGTGATGTGCTCAGGGACTCTGCCCGGTAACTGCAAAGCATTAAGAACTGTTTTTAAAAGTCTCAGTCTGATTACCTGGACCAATTTCTTTGATGATGGTGAAAATATTCCTCATGATTTTTCATTAAAATCTAAAATTTTGTGAACTACACAAAATACCTGATTAGCATCTTAAAACTTTGGCAACCCCCTAGAACTTTAAAAAAGACACACCAAAAACGCAGAAATGAAGCACAAATCTATCAACTGAAGCCACCTTGTGAGAATTCCTTTTATTCCCATGAATTCCCAGAAAATCACATCATGCAGTTAAGCTGGGGCCTCAATGTAACACATTCACATTCAGAAGTTTGAAACCATGACTGCTATGACATTTCAAGTGGAACACCCATGTGTAGATTCTTCCTCCTATGTAGTATTTTTTAGAATTCATTTTTACCTATAGCCCATGGGCCTAAAATACGAACTTTACCGTCTGCTTCCGTTGAACTACAAAACAATAAACAAAAAACAACAGAGGTTTCTTCAGCCATGGTCAATAACTTTCTAACAAAGATGAGGAAAAGAAAAATGGCTTTTAATGGCTGTAGCTCTTCCCGGTTCGTTTTTGCATAATATTGATCTATAGTAAAGGGTTTGGGAGGGGAGTGGAGGGGACGAAGAGTCTGTACACTTAAGGGAAAAATGTACAACTCAGCTCAAGGGAAAAACGTACAACTCAGCTCGCACAATGCCTCAGCACTCCAGCTCACCAGTGCGCTGACCCTCTGTATCTTAGAGTCATTAGCCGGAGTCCCAGCCCTGTATCCAGGAGGGGGGATTTGAACTCACGAACTGAAGTGGGGAGATTTGGGATTTTGAGCATGCCAGACAGAAGGGTCATTCCTCTTCACTGATAAGGAGGACACTTGTCCCCTGGGGAGGGGAAAACTGGATGAGTGACTGTGGCAAAATTCAGGCAATGGTCGTGCTGCTGACTCAGGAATGGACCCTGACAGCCACCCTGCTTCAGTCTAGCCACTCGGAGTGGAAGCGATGTTAGGGCAGCGGTGTTGACAGGTACATGCAGAAATTAGGGGAGAATGAAAGAGAGAGGAAAGAGGAAGGAAAGCGCAAATGCAACGGCAATTCCTTTTCGAGACATACGCATACAACAAATAAACATTTTTCCTTAGTGCAAAGTTGATATTACCTATCAGATAAAAGATGTGTTTGTGGATGGACAGATTTAGAACACCTACATTTCTGAATGGATTTTAAAAACGGCAGTGCATTTTAAAAAGCAACTGATCAACTAGGCTGAGTACATGTGCACATCCACAATACTGCAAAACTCTATAAACTCACAAAAAGTATACACACCCACTCATATATGTATTTGCATGTGGGTGGTATTCTGCATAAATGACTGTCAACTTAAAATGCCATTCTCTAATTTATATGCAAATTCTACCTCTGGTAAAATAAAAACATATTTTAAGCAGCTTATAGTGCCAACACATTATTCCCATGAATGATTCCTAGTAAACTATTTATGCCAACTGTGGGTTTTTTTTTTTATGATTTATTGGATGGTAAACGAAACCACTTAAACTATAGTTGTCTGTATGAATCAGTAATTTTCATGTTTCTAATTAAAATGTAAACAGCGTAATGAAGACATCAAGTTTTTAGGCAAATGTCTCTTCCAGTGCCACTTGGGGTATGGTAATTACTGGAGCAGATCTATGGATGCTTCTGAATCCCGTACAAGTCCAGATTAAAAGCATTACTGCTAAACCTGACTTTTTACACAAGGGAATTGTGTATTGTAACCCATTCCCAGTTTGCTTACAGATGCACATTGACACCACCTTTAAAACCTGATCATTAAAAAAAAAATCAAAATGGAAAATAACAAATGAAGTAATTTATATTTAAAATGTTAATTATAAAACATTTACTGGCAATCAAAATACTGGAACTGATATACTGTGATTTGATCCCTTGCCATTAGTTTCTTGGGGGAAAAAAAGAAAGAAAGAAAAGAAAAACAGCAACCAAACAGTGTCCACCTTAATTTCTAGAGCCCAGATCTAGGTTGAGGGGTGAAGTGATAAGCTGATTCTAGATTCAAAGATAACATTAATTTCCAAGATTTATTTTATTTAAATGAACGGTTTAAATGAAGTAAGTTCACAATACACAAAATAGCAAAATTTAAAAATAATATATAATCCATGGAGTAAAATGTGTCATTTCCCCCTCATATTCAAGAATGTAAAAGTGCCTTTGATATGAAACTGTAATCTGTTTTCATTTTTATTTCAGCATCTATTTCTCTCAAATTCACCTAAATGTATCCTAAAGCAAATGACCCCTTACACATGCTGAAGAAATACATCACCTCTTCTGCCTACAATTGTTAATTGAACTTCTCTCTGAAGCCTATTCTCCCAAGTTAACCAGCATGCTTGCTTTACATATTTACTACCTAGCACTTGAACAGTTTTTTTAAAAACAGAAAATAATAATTCTGCACCAGCCCTCCCTCCATACACCCCTTAGAACTGTTTCAGCCACACTGGCAGTTGAGTACTGATGGCTGAAATCTGCAGTGATATGAAAAGTCTAAAATGTAGGATGAAAGGAGGATTCCTTCCTTCCCCCATCCCACCCCCACCTCTGGACTCAAAGTCTACAGACTGACTGATATGGTCAATTTTCATATTATTTTTACATAAATGCTAGACAAGCATGTTGCTAAGGTTGACTGTGGAATTGAAAATGGGTAAGAAATGTTGAGTGTGTTGGAGGGGTTGACAAGAGGCAGAGAAACTGAGTGATTTTTGCACTTTTTTTTCCTATTACTAAAGTAATGCAGACAAACAAATGTATATCCACCATCCTGGGGTCAGGGGGAATGTTTAATCTAAAGGCATTTTTCTACCACTTTTCCATCTGAAAACATACTGGTCTTTTTTTTTTTTTTTCTGATTTGGGCATAGAGACGTAGTATTTTGGGCTGGGGAGAAGATGGGATGTGGAGACAGAGAGGATCTGAACGAGGCATATTTTGGTGTGTTGTTTTGTTTTTTTTTTTTAACACTCTGGGGGTTTTCCAAGGGAAAGAAAGCTGATTAAACAAGGCCAAGTGTTTTGTCGGCTTAAGGGTGATATCATAGTTGTGTTCAATATCAGAAGTGTTACAAGTACAGGCATCATTTCTATTCGCTTTGTGCCAGAAAGGTAAACACTGGATTGCACTGTGGATTAAAACAATAAGAAATCCCTTTCCTCTCAGGCTCTCAAGGCCGTGTTAATCGGGTGTAATTTTTAATGAACACTAGCTGCTTGGTACTCATTCAAGACATTTCATTAGAAGGTTATTCATTTAAAAATCAACGTTTCAACCATATCAAGCTGTAACCTTTCTTGAAATGTAAATGAATGGTTTAAATGAGAAGATTAATAAAGAAGGGATGTTCCAATTCCAAGCGTGGCATGCCATGTATTTTTAAATTTGTCTATGCCAGATGCTGTCAGTCAGAACAAAAAACTGTCCAAGCAGACAATCTGTGCGTCTGAATGTTGATCATGTTGGAAAGTACAGGGGGGAGGGGGGGGAGTGTGTCAAGGATTCATGGTCCTTCATCTTTGCAGTAGAGCAAACACGTCTCTCAGTATAGCGACAGACAGCTGCTTCCACTTTCTAATGTGCCCTAACTTAGATCACTGAAAGAATTGTCAGCACTCAGAGAAACACACAAAGATAACACAGCCAGCTGCCATGGAGGGGAAAACAGCACAGCTCAGAAGAAATGGGATTTGTTCCATTTGCATGATGCGGCCTCCCCTGGGCCCCTTTCTTTCAAATCCAAAGCACAAAAGACAACACTTAACATATTTGCTTAAAGATGACAACCTCATGTTGATTTCATTTGGATGTAACAGTGTCAGGATTACAGATATAAGAATATATTATATCTGTAACAGAGACTGACAAATGTACCCATCAGTGGAGCTGTCTGATTCATCTGCTTATACAGCCATTTTACCATCCCAAGGGTGCCATCTAAGTAGTAACTTTAGAAGACTGAAGGTCTAATTTTATTACACCACATTTCAACCTACTAAACAATATTATTTCTAAAATAGATCATTTTTATTGGAAGTCTCCCTGATGAAAAATCCAGTAGACACCAGAGAATTTATGAACTGTATGGGTCCTTTGAACTCAATATACTGCCCATTTTAAACAACTTTTCTTGCTGTATGGCAAAACCCCAGTATCAAGTAAGTGAAAGGTAGAGAGAATATGTATGTTTTGAATGTCTAAGTACATTGATAAACAGGTTTTATAGATGGAGAAAGGGAGAGAGAAAGAGACTGATTGATTATATGGACACCTATAAAACAAGTATTACCTGGTCCATTTGAATAAATTCTTTGTAACCACTTGCTTATGTCTACTCCATTACATGTCCTCCCTCAATATAGCATGCATACTTCAACAGCAACTATATGAATAATCATTGCCCGTCAGTATCTTTTGGACATATACTCAATCTGATTCCCAGTATTCTTTAGGCAAAGGATAAGACCAGAGAATGATTTAAAGCCCAAATGGCTAGCCTCTAGTCATTATAATATGTATAGGTGAGGAAAAAAACACGATTCTGATCTGAAGCCTACATACTTTTATAAATCTTTATTCTCTATGGCTTTATGGATTCTGACTTTTTTAAGCAAACCAAAAGATACAGGTCGATGTGACTGAACTGATTTATCTGCATATGCATTGCTTCGATTCACTTGATTGGAATTATGAGGGCAAGAATGGAGACACGAGGTACAGGTAGAGAGGAAACCACCATTCTCTTCACACAGTGCAGTACACACACACACACACACACACACCCCCAAATGCCTGGGCCACATTCAACCCCACAGCCCACCCAACTGACTTCCCATAATAAATGCTGGCTCCCTATGCTCCTGCTTTGTCCAAAGGAACGCTCTACTTCATGTTGCTATTTACTGGCAACAGTATAATTCACTCATTTGGTCTTGTTTTACAAAATAGAGTTAACTGCTCTATGTGAAGTTTCTGCACAGCAGATGGTTACCAATCATTATTTTCCATTTGTTTAGTTTCTAGTAAGAACAAGAGAAACTGTGGAGTAGTAATGCAAAGAAAACTAGCAGCCTGCATGATAACTCAACCAGTGCCAGAAGACACATTAAAAAAAAAATTACTTTTATCACACAGTAGATCGAGGCTGAATATAATTCTGAGGGATGGGGAGACGTTATTCCCCCCACCTCCATCTGTAAAGGAAAATGCCATTTAATAATTTATTTCTTAGTATAAAATCCTCTAAGAATTAGCCTATTTTTTTAAGTGATCAAAGTTTCTAGAAGCAACTTATTATAACCATTAATGTTTGTCACCACCTACGCTGAAATCACTTTCTGTGCCTCTAAGTGGCCCAGTTGTCCAACAGAAAATGGGAAGTAGGAGCCATTTGTGGACAAGTGCACATGCACAGAAAATTAAGCTGTAAATATCTGGGCCGAGTTATTACTGGAATCTGGAAACATCTGGGGCTACAGAACAAGCCAAGCCCCATCTCCACAATGTCCAGGTAATTGCTTAAATGATTTATACCTTACTGTTTCTATTGAAAACGTCTTTAAAGAGAAACATTTGTAGGCTCGGTTCTGCAATAAAAACTGGTATCTGATTTCACTTGTACAAAATCTTGTGAAAGATGCTACATTTCTTCAAGGACACGTGCATGATGAGACTAAACCCTGGACAAAGAGGGGAGTGCTAAAAGAAGGTGTGGCCAGTTATTCAAGGAAACAATCGTATCAGGCGAGCAAATTTTAACTGGCTTATCTGTGACTAGTCTTTATTCTAATGCAAAGAATCTATTTTAAAAATTCTTTTCATGCCATGTCTGACAAATATATCCAAGTCAATTTAGGGTGAACTATATACTTTAATATCCAATTTCAATTTTAACTAATTCAGTTTTAATTAATTCCTCATAAATCTTATTTACTGAATATCATGCCAGAATTGATCACCTAAGGGACAAGTAAGTACCACCTCTCAGATAGACCTGGGCCACTTAGTTAAGAATTTGGAGAGATTTAAATTGGCTCACTTAGATGGTATCTGTATGGCGCTACTAACTGGCCCATTCAGAATGAAAGAGCTATCAATGCTGTCAACTCTTTCATAGGTTTCTCTTCCGAATACTCATACATACACAGGCACAGAGCTGTATTCACCTGAAATAATTTTATTTCCGATTTTAAGACAAGGGGACAATTACAGCTTCACATTCTTCAAGAATTGCCATGTGTAGATCTAACAAAAAATTCAATGATTAACAGCTGGCAGTTATGCTTATGAGGGCAAGAAAAAAAAAAAGAATAGCAACAAAAGAAACTATTGACCGTGACTTTTAACCATGGCTCATATTTAGTGACCATCAACATACACTACTACCCTCTCTGGGGAATCACCCTTTTTTTTCCTATGAGAAGACTAACGGAAACATGGCCGACATTTTAGATGTGAAGAATCTGCATGGGTATTTCTTATTTAGTTTAAAATCCCCCAACTTCCTGATTTTAATCAGGCAGAATTTTAAGCCTATGTCTTTTAAATCCTCCCTTGATTTAGTTTGGTTGTTGGCAAGCCACCATCATCAAGGTTTTATAATTCATAGTCGTTACTCTCAACCTTATGGATTTCAATTTATAGTTAAGCAATTTTAACTTGCTTGGAGATTACTGGTTTCCAGAAAAGCTAATTTAACTAAAGGAACTAAAAAGATTATTGCAGTCAAACTGCAAAAACGCTCTTGCTACTTTTTACCTACTGTTTCACAATCTTTACTATTCTGCTTCTAATGTACTATACTTCTTTACTATTGAAGCTCTTTGTTGAAGGTGCAGTTGTTTTCATGCAATTGACTAAACAACAGTTGTTCCCTGTGGCTCACTTAACAGTGTGTCTTTGTAATAATTCAGGTTCAACAATCAGCACTGGAGATATTTTCTCTTACATGGAGTGTATGAGATCAACCTAGATTTCAATATTAAGTGGTAAGATAGCATCTAGAACTTTTCAGATTTGAAGAGTCCATATTAGAAGAAAACCAGTGAGCTTTCACTAAAGGTTATAGGTTTCCTTAGTAAAACTGTGTTTTTAGAAGAATGACAATAGAGCCTTTGTTTTTTCTGAGTTCTTTCATGCAGCAATGTGAACAGGTACTTTTCTCCGGTACATCTATCTTTAGGTTCAAATACACAAATATAAAAGAGAGACTTTGTAAGATACTGTTGACTAACACATTACAATTTCAACATTTGCTCAAATTGGATTTCCCTTAGAAAATTTTGTAATGCTATATGTTGTAACATTAGTGACAGGTTTAAGAAATAAACTGACCCTTCCACAAATACACAAACTGAGCGGTAATACATTTGAACCACTAGAAGACAGGGTCACTGGGGTAACTCCAGCTAAATTGTTTGCGGCCCAGTATTTAGTACAAAATAAATGACTAGCATCCGACACTAAATATGAAACAAAAGTATGTCAATTAAAGTGTTAATCAAAGGCATTTACAAACTACAGCATCAGTGAAAGTTATCATATTAATTATAAATCAGCTAGTTTGCATTTCATATCTTAGCACCCTAAATACCATCATGTTCCCAAGGAAATCTGTTTTGAGTACTGCCAGGCACATATCTGCACAATGCCTATTTATCTGAGAAAGGACAAAATAGAAAGAAAGGCCTTAGGAGGTGCTGATTTCCCATGTTCAACCAAAGGCTGACTAACCAAGTGCCAATCAACCCTATGTTGGCAAGAAGTTGATTTGGAAGTCCCCGTGCCTAATACTTTATGATTCGATACCCTCAAATTTTTCTGACTACAAACACAAAAGCAAAAATATTTAAATATGTAAAGCATATTTGAAAAGCATATGTGATTTGAAGTCATGGTTGCAGATTTTTATTACATATCATTATAATGTTCTGTTTTTATAAAATAGCTTTAACGCTCTCGTATCCAGAGATATGAAAACAGAACAAATGACTATAAGCTCTTTTTTGGGTATATAATTATAAAACTATTTTTCAGAATTATAAGATTATAAAGTCTTTAGTGATTATAGAATACAGGAATTTCAGTTTTAATGAAATACACAATTTTAATAGATCTGTTTTTAAGTACTTTAAAAGGCCTCTTCCAATTTTTTCAAGTCAGATTAATAAAAGATGAACCAAGTGACAGTTGTTATCGATTCACTTCACCAAACATTTATTGAGCATCTATTATAGGTCCTACACTGTACACACATGTTGAGGAGATGAAAAAAATGAATTAATGTGTTCTGCTCTCAAGGAGTTTACAATTTCATAATCAACAAATAACAAATGCACAGCAAGCTACAGAGGAAGAAACATGGCAAACGACTGAAAGGAGATTTTTTTTTTTTTTAAGTGCTTAGAGCATATAAAGCAGATGTCAAATGGATCCTGATTAGGGTGGCTCAAGAAGTTTTCATAGGTGATGCAACATTTGAGCTAGATGTCAAAGTCCTGGTAGGTTTTCAACTGGTGGAGGAGAAGAACATTCCAGGGAGTAAAAAGAAGATAAATAAAGATTAGTTAGGGATAAATAGAGAAAAGATGGAGTTGCTTCCAGTTTGATAAACATTCAACTTTCATACAGATCTATAATTTTGACATATTTTTTAAGAGATGTGAAGCCCCTCACTTCATTGGTGCTTAAGTTAATCTTCTTGTTAGTCTATTTATATATCTTACAGGAAAAAAGCACTGGCTAACTAACACTCATCAACTTAGAACTGCTGACACATTTGCTTGTAACCAATTAGTAAGCATATTTAATGAATGGTTTCCATCCCTCCTAAAGGGCTTAACAAAGTGATAAATGGTCCTTGAACTTCCTTCATTATTTCCAAGGCAATATCTAGAGTTCCTTAAACAGAAACAAAAAATCTTTTCATTCTGCTTCTGGTGGGCCACCAATAAGATTCAAGTGACTCAAACTTACTAGTCGATGACCAAGCATCGTGGATTAAATGGAACTGAAAAAAAATCTTGAGTCATTGGATCAACTTTCCTTTTAAATCATCAGTAACTGAGACTCAGAGAGGTTGAAGGACTTACCCAAGGTACAATAGGCTGTAGGTATCTGCTGATGTCATCATTTTCACTTTTCAGAGATACTCTTATAATGTTCTTATGATTCTTCATAGACTGTTGCTGAACTTTAGTCAGAGAGTGAACTACCTCTAGTATGAATCAGTACATTCATTCTAAGTAGATCTATTTTTATGACTTCAAACTGGGAAAAATGAAATTTTTAAAATTAAAACTTAAAACAAGAAGTTTAAGAGCTCATGCAATATATAAATATTTGGTTCAGAGAAGTGATTCTCAATCCTAACTTTACACTAGAATCACTGGGGTAGAGAAAGAAAAAGAAATTGGTCATCCCTCTGACTTCCCATTTAACTGGTCTGAGATGGAGCTTTGGCAAATTTTGTTTGTTTTGTTTTTGGTCATTAAGGTACAGCTAGTATTTACAGGGTAGATATAAAACTTATCCTTAAACTTTACTCACATCAATTTAAATCATAGCTATCTACACTTTAATGATTTGAACTCCTATAGTGAAAATAAATGCATTATTTCCCAAAAGAAGACAAAAAAGATATATTCTAACCCTCAGTAGATTTTCTTCTATAACTTCATTTGAGGTATAACCTAATTGAGTATGTGAAGGAGAAAAAGGAACCTAAGAGTGATATGAATCATCTTTAAAGGCATGTGTACTTTTTATACTTTTTTCAAATTAAAAGAAAGAAAAGGGAGGACAATTCTTTTAATTTGGGTGATTATAAATCATGTATATGCAAGATTTGGTACAGAACCTGCCATTTTAAAAAAGGAGAATATAATTTGTTTAGATTATAATATTGTGTGGTAATTAATGTGCTGTTGCTGCTGCTGCTGCTGCTGCGAAGTCGCTTCAGTCGTGTCCGACTCTGTGCGGACCCCATAGATGGCAGCCCACCAGGCTCCCCAGTCCCTGGGATTCTCCAGGCAACAACACGGGAGTGGGTTGCCATTTTCTTCTCCAATGCATGAAAGTGAAAAGTGAAGTCACTCAGTCGTGTCTGACTCTTAGCGACCCCATGGACTGTAGCCCACCAGGCTCCTCCGTCCATGGGATTTTCCAGGCAAGACTACTGGAGTGGGTTGCCATTGCCTTCTCCTAATTCTTAATAAATAATGCTTTCTCAGATAATTATATCAGATTTTTTTTTTTTTGGCAATATCACTTTTAGCAACAGCCACATGAAAACAGTCCTTATCCTTAGCTTCCTTAACAATTTCCTTAATTTCTTTTGCCTTTAGCTATTTCCTCATTTCTAAAAACCGTCTTTTACTCTTTGTCCATATCAAAAAATGCTTCCACACTTTACTCCTAGTACACTGCCCAATACCTTCTTAATTATTTCAAGCTACCTCCTCATGATCTAAATATCATATTCCAGTGGCTCAACTGAAATATGATTTTCCAGATGATCAGGTAATAAATAGTCCTACAGAGCAATACTTAAAAAAAAAGAGAGAGAGAGACAGAGAAAAGGCTTCAGCCTTTCAAAACACAGGTATGGTTAAGAATGAATTCCAGGAGCAGGAGGATGGATGAGATAGTAAGGTTTCTGTTGAGTTTGCAAAGAGCAAAACAGAAAATCCAATCCTTACTGGCCCCAAGCACAAGGACACCTGCAAAACTGGCTATTAGAATCTATAGAAAAATATTTTTAAAATATGAATTTAGGTACACATGTGCATTACAACTGTATATCATCAATACCTCCTAGATTGTAGTTAGTAGTAATGGCATTTTGATATTGTAGATTTCAAGGAAATAGAATTATATTAGGGTAAAACAGGGGATTTTTGCTCATCATTATAAACAAACCTGTATCACAGGTTGTACTATTCTCATTGGGTATTTTTTAAAAATAAACAATACAGAATAGTTTCCTGTAAGGTCTTTTTACTTTGATGCTACAACAACATAAAACAAGACACAAATCAAAACCAAACACACAAACAAGCAATAATGCATTGTATGTACTCATTATTAAAAGAATATAGCATAGCAAAGAACTTCTAATATTAGATTCTTTTCCTAATAATTTTATTTCTTAAATATTGTTGATAGACATTTCACCCATAGTAGGAAAAAAAAAACAAAAACAAAAAATGAACAAAAGCATAAAACAAAGTAAAAACAAACAAAAATCCCTAAATCTCAAAAGGGATTTGCAGATAGGTAGATTTTTCTTTCTTTCTAGAAAGACACTACTCAGTAAATATCTATTTCTGAATAACATTTAGTCCTACTATCTTACAATCCATAAGTAAATTAGTTGATTAGTATTCACAGAATTACATAAAACATATTTTTCTAATTAGGGAATACATCATATACTTAGTACATTTAAAATCTTCCCATAGAAAGAAAAAGCACTGTTCATGCAGGCATACAAAATTCCTTCTTCTAATTTGTCAGACAAGGACTCAGGCCATGTGGGGATGATCCCTGTGCCTACCTGTGGGTCATATTAGTGTTCCCCTCAAAAATGTTGCCTAATTGTCTGAGTAATTCAAGTGAAAATCTCTCTGTAAGAACTTTATACCAATACTATAAGAGCAGGATACCACAGCAAAGGGGTGTGGGGGATTAGATCCACATCTTTTATAAGTTGGGCCTAAAATTGACTCCAGATTTGTGACTCATGAACGGAAAGTCAGTTTTAATACAGATGTGCTCTAAAAAGTAAAAATGGCTATTATTCTTAACAAGTTACATATTGAGTATTATTCTTTAAAAATGACTCATAAAATATCTTTTTAAGTACTTAAAGTCATGATTATGTTCTACTCTTTTACCTCTGCTTGAATGTAATTTTTCATTTTCCAGGAAAGGATACATTTTCCAACTAACCCCGTTAACCTAATTACTCATAAAGAAATACCAAAAGCATTTCCCTGACATCAGTACCTTCACAAAGAAATGGATCTGCACACATGCACAAGAGCATCTTCCATTTAGATAATCAAAACTGTAATTTTTACTGAAAAGATTCTTTTAGATTCATGTAATTTCTGGTAGCAAAATTTATCACAAGCACTCAAAGTGTGCAAATAGGAAGGCTGTCCTATCCATATACTTATTTCTTCATATATTTAAATTCAAAAGTATTACCTGTTAAGCTTTAAAGACTAATAGGACTCTGTTTATTTAATGGCATTTGTCTGATCTTAAATGGGTATTGTAATGAAAATGCCTTCAATATTAAGGGAACATTTTATCCTACTCAGAATAATTATCTTGTAAAATTAAAATCAGTGAATCATACCTAATTAAGATTTATAATTTAGCATCATTCAGGTATATGATCTAAGATAAAGAGTTTATAATCTTAACTTCAATTTGAAATGGAAAGGAAGAAGTGACTAGAAAGGAAATAAACAGCTATTTTTGTCATAAGAATGCACTAAAATTGTCACATATTTACCCAGATTCCTAGTTTAATCTATTTTAAAGCTAAACATTTAATATGAAAACATAATATACTAAAGGATAGGACCAAGGTGGGAAAAGAAGGTTCCCAAATTAAATTATACTACAGATTTTGTAGATAGGTTTTTCAACACAGAATATATGCATTCTGACTCACTACCTATTTAAAAAATTCAGGTTTACAATGCCTCTAATGCAAAAGATTCCTAAACTGTGGGGTGACTTTATAATTAAATGGGACACTGTTGTAAGAGCTATTTCCAAGCCTCTTCCCATTAAAGTACATGTCAACTGAGAGAACATGCCTTGTTATTACACAGGGCAAAGATTTTTCCTTCTAGAAGGTCTCACATATAGTATTTCTCTACACCAAGTCTAACAAGGCATTCAAAATAAGTTCAGTTTTTTTCTTTCTTCAGAAATACCCTTAGAGCCCTCCTCCCCAACCCACCACCAGTCTTGGATTACATAAAAGAATAGTTACTTTTCTGAGCTCTTTGATATTTTTCTTCCTGGCAGAGGCATCTGATGTGGGAAATATCTTTTGAAAATAAATGGTGCAACTTCAAGTGCACTCAGATCCATTGCTTGCTGGACATTCCATCGTATCTGAAAAAGCCGGTTGACTTCAAAATTTAGTTTTAGGGATCTTGATATGAGGCTTGATCTCATTGAGAAGTATCTTTGGAAGCAACAATATAAACGTTTAATCTACCCATCAATTTAAGACTGTTCAAACCAATGGGGAAAGGAGCCAAAGATGGTGACTACATTTTTCAGGGGGAAGGGGATTGCTCCTGTTTAAGTTCAGAAATGAAGTTTACCATTTCAATATAACATCCTGCAAAGTTAATATCACTGCATGAAAGAGTTACTTTTCATCTTTAACACAGCTCTAACACATGTCACCACATGTTTATACAGCTACAATACCACTTCCTAATGTCAAAACATCAATATTGCTGCTACTATAACAAGGTAATTATTTTTTATGTTTGCCCCTTTTCCCTTACTTAATAAGCTGTGCTTTTATTTCTCAATGGTCAGAATTTTCTATATTTTTAGATAATTTAGAATCTACATTAAAAATACTTATTTCACTTGTGCTTGAAACTTGGGTGGGGTTGCGGTGGTACAAAGCAACGGAGAAACTCACAGGCTCTTATTTTAAATCTTACTGAAATCCTCCCACCCTAAACATTCCGTGCCTGGGGAATACATATTTTAGTGTGTACCTGTCTGCAGACAATTACAAAACAGGACTGCTTTTAAGAATATCTGCACAAAAATTCCAGTAATATATAGGAACGCAAAAGGCAACATGAGATAAGGGCAAATACTTCAGTCACTGTTTCATGTGTAGAAAGAGCAGAAGATACCTAGTGGTCCAGTTTCCCATCAAGGCTCTTAACGACCACCAGCATGTAGGCAGGGGCACGTGGAATCACTGTGGACTGGTCAGTCGCCAGGAAGGAAACCCAGTGACTTCCACAAAGTTCGTGGGTAATGAAGGCAGGGCCTGCTTCATTGACCTGTGATCTGGGTAGGCCCAGAGGTTCCCCACACAGAAGGGCTCTGCGCTTGGTTTAATGTTCTGCTGTTGCTGTCTTGAATTCTTAATAATTTTTGAACAAGGTGCCCCCCATTTCAATTTTGTACCAAGCCAAGAAATCATGTAGCCAGCCCGAGGTGAAGGTGACAATATATGTTGACGGTAAGGATAATAAATCAGAAGAATTGCAAAAAGTTTACAGCAACACCTAGAAACCCCCGACTTTACATTATACTGCTTTAAAATTATTATTTTGAATGTTACTGTTTCCATGAATAACATTTCCTAAATCCAAAGCATGAAAGGAGAGGTCACTCATTCTCAGATGAGTTTACTGTCCTAAGTATATGGCATTTAAGCAATTGTTAGTTGTTCAAAAGGCATAAAATTGACATGAGGTAAATATTAGATGGGGGGGAACAAATATCAGATTTTTGGTGGATAAAGTAAAATTCAGTTTCTGCTTTCCTGCCAGCAATATATTCACAAGTTGAATATATAAACTGCCAGCAGACATATAAGTTCATAAGCAAGGAACTGAGTAAAAGATATTCTCAACAATAAGATATTGGGGAAAATAAAACATTTTATAAGTATTTTACATGATGTATTCTACGATAAGAAAATACATTCTGTAAGTTATGCACCACTAGTAACTCACATGAAAATAAGAACACAATCCTAACAGGAAGCAAACTTTCCTATCTTACCTAAAAAAATACTTTCTAAAAAAGATTTCCTAACATAAAAGTTACAAATACTTAAGCCAGGTTGCAGGGTAAAAAAAGTTTATACTTGGGTCTTCATATAATAAATCACGCATTTCTACTTTCAAGATGTATCAGTTTCAAAAATGACTGGAAGCAGTAATGCTGTAAATGCTTTGTGAAAGTCACAGTAGCTCAAATACAAGCAAACTCATCCATTTATGCATATATTCCACACAAATACATCTGCATTAAAATTCTCCTTTGAATTCACTGCTTCTAATGTACTCTGAAACCACAGCCCACCATAAGCAATGTGAAGCATAGTGTCAATATATTCGAATAACAAGACAACAAGAAGATTTGCGGCATAAAGTACATAAATGTTATTAACAGAAAGAGCCATATGATATCTCACACTAGGATGGTTTCTGGTCACCTATCTTTTCTGCCGGCTCAGTCTCTACACTAAGATTGTCGTCAACAGGTACGGCACTCGCATGTGTGCGGAGCTGAGGCAGAGCTCCTGAGTGGGCATCTGTGTTGCTGCCCTGAGGAAACTTTGCATACCCAACCTGCTTTTGATTTGCTTCAGACTTATCAGTACAATTTATTTTTACCGTATTCTTACCTACCTTTTATTTCCACTATCTGCATTTCTTGTAGTAAGTACCCCTCAAGTACAACTGCCATTTAAATGATAACATCAAAAATAACAAAAGGTTCAGTAATCAGCAATCATGTCAAAGCATCTAGGCTTGAAATTTCTACCGTAATTTAAATGAGAAACTTGATAAAAATTCAAGTTTAGGGGAAAAATTTGAAGAAAATGACAAAACCCAACTAGAAAAGCACTTTCTACACAGGCATTTATTGACAGTCTTTCTACAAGTCTTTCATTTTTAGTAAGATTTTTTGAAATTAGCTATAATCTGGTGTGTGTATGTGAAAGAGAAAGAGTTAATTTAAAGGTGGGATAATTTTTGGTCTTGAAGTCTTCCAAGTAGCACCCCAAAATAATTTCTAAATTTAATTGATTTTAATAAAACAGTAACTTTTATATATCTCCAAAGAAGCAATTATATTGTTTTTTCATTGAAAGAAAACAATTACACTGTTTTCTGTGCCATTTGTTTAGTCTAGTTTATCAGTGGCCAAAGATAAAAAAGCAGATATGCTGATCAATCATATCTTATCAATCAGTACTATAGGTCAGTATTTCACACAAACCTCTGCAGAACAATTTCTCCCCATAAAAAATTTACAAATCAATTTAAATTCCTGGTAATTAAAATCATTAGTTCTACAAAAATAAATATACTTTACAAAAGAAGTATGTAAAATTTGTACTTAAGAATATCACAGGCAAAACAGCATACATTTTTAGCAAACTGAGGTTCTAGGAACAAATTAGAAAGTACAAAACATAAAAGCCTGCAATTGTTTCAAATACACCTAGCAATTCTGCTGATTTTGGACCATTAAAACTGATTACTTAATTAGGCAATCATTCAAGACATCCAAACACTCACAGGCAAAAACAGCATAGCCGTCTTTCACCTTGAGATGAAAATTCTGAAAAATGTTGCAGACACTTAAAACTTTCAGAATCTGTCCCCATGCATAAACTAAGCAAAACATTAAATCCTAAAATGTGACATTGCAAGACTCAGGCAAAAAATAATGTACTTATAATTATATTACTGATCTATTTTTCAGGCAGCTAATATTTTAAACTTAGAAACATCAAGTTATAATACAGACTGTCTCTAGATTCCTGGAAGTACTGTCCCCTTGCTCCCCCCGGTCATACTCTTATACTAACTAAAAGTAATTAACAAAAATTTTGCTCTCTTGTATCCCTATCAGAAGTACCTGCCTCCAAAGTTCCTGCCTAATATGAATAAAAACAACAAAAAAGATGTTCTATGTATGGGGAAAAAAGCACTGGGAAACTCAGTCACAGTAGTCTTTAACAGAACTGCGGAAAAAAACCTCTATGTTTTCACTCAGAAGGTAGCAGAGACATTTTTAAGAATTTCACTGATTCAGTGCAGTCAGGAAAAAGAAAAATATTCTGTTTTCAAAAGATGGTTCCTGAAATAATTCTCAAGAGCCCCTGTAAACTGTCTTTTTAGGAGAAGAAAAAAGCAAGTCAACTCACACGTACAGCTTCCAAACAGAAGTCTTACCCTCTTCCAGGAAAACAACAATGAGATTTTTATTACCCTGCTATGATTCTTTCATTTCAGACATGATTAATTAGCAAGTATTACACTTCCCCAAACTCCTACCACAGTCTAGTTGTTGATAGACCCATACGAAATAGCAAATAGCCACCAGCAGTAAAAGACAAGTATCCAAAAGTCTATTCCAAAGAAGGAACACTTCCATCATTACCTCCAAATATGAAACAGGCTGCTTTTAACAGCTTTCACTAAAAAAAAAAAAATTTTTTTGAAAGTTGGTCATTTTTTCAATAATACCATTTAAAATTCAAATAATGCATGCAACATATTCAGTATTCAAAGATACATGGCATATTTAATCTGTTACCTACCTATATTTTTAACTTAAGCTGAAATTATGAAAGATTTGTGAGTCCCTGCAATTTATATTGCCAATGATCCACTTGCACAATTAATAAACAATAAAGATGATATGAGCAAGCATGTTTTGGGAAATGATTTTAATAGAAAAAAATTGTTTCTTTCTCCACTAAAAGCTAGTATGTCACACATGAAATGAAGATGGGAAACAGAAACAAGGACTAAAAGAGAAGATGAAGGGAAGAGAGCCACTCTAAAACCTGAATGCATGAAAACTCTAATTCTCTCTATATTGTTCCATAACACTTTCAAAATAATTTTCCCTTTAAAACAATCACTTTCAAAATGTCCATATGAACCAAGAAGCCAGCCAAAGCTGACTGTACTACAAATATGTACAATGGTCAATTTAAAAAGGCTGGGGTTTCCTCTTCAGCCTTTTCAACTGTTACATCCAAAAAACTTACACATAGTACAATACTAATAAACAGATTTTGTTGGTTCCAGGAAACATTTTTTTTATCTATCCTGGTCAAAATATCCTTGCTTTTCTTCTGTTGTATTAAATTTAGGATCAAAAACATCAAAGCAGCTTCCACCTCGGACCTAACTTTTAGAGGATCAATGTGACAAGGCAGTCCCTGATAGATGTTTCTCTTGATAAACGACTTGTTCAAAAGAGACATTGTAGCTTTCATTTCCTGACCACAACACACTTTTAATTTGCAACAGCAGAGCTGCCAGAGTGTGAGCATTTGCCCACTTTCCAGCCTTTTAGGTTTGTAGCTCTGGCTCCTTTAGGCCACACATTTGAGACAAACAAAATCTAAAAATAATCAAAGTAAGAGAATTCCAAAATAGGAACCACTGATGCCCCTCTATACATATGCACAAGTGTCTACTTTATAGATTACATATAAACTTTTCCTCTGCAGAATTCTAGTATATGATAACAAGCTTCCTGAATGAACATCTCTTGCGCAACATGCATTTAAACACACAGGGAAATAAATGATGTGACTATTATTTAATAGTAAGCAGAGACAGGGGGGGCAATTTATACATTTAAATCTGCTGTTAAATGTCATGAATTATATGACTGCCTACCCCAATGTGTTTTTTACATATTACTGTAATAATTATTATTACTACTACCCAGAAATCACATTTAAGTATCAATACGGTGAACAGTCAAACCATCCAATTTCTGCTCTCAGCACATTGTCCGAGCTCCGATTTAAAATTTATAAATGTAATATCCTCCTCATCACAGGCAGCAGCCCAATCTGCTCTGAATATATATTACAGCTTTAACATCACAGAGGGAAATCGCCCATCTGGCAATCCCATTCGCTCCAACAGCTCCGGGGGAAAAAAGCTGTGCTCTTTCCTCCTTAAAACATTTCTCAGGGCAAATTATGTGCATCTAAAATAAACAGTCTTCTTATTGATCGCTTCAAAGTCAACAAGTTCCAAATGCAAAATTCAATCAAATCCTTCCTATCATGTAAGAGCGGTGTGTGTTTAGCTCAACAGTCACCAGAGTCCAACCAGAAGTGCCTGTCGCGCATCGGCTCTTGTAGTCCCTTTCCTTGTATTCACATTTGTGTTATGAGAGAGCAGTAACCACGGCCACATTACAGACCCCTGGCAGCTTTGCCCCACTGGTTTTTCTTTATTTCATACTCTCCCTTTCCTTCTTTCTCTCTTTTCAGGGTGAATGCATGGTGGTGGGGGTATATGTAACAAAAACAAAAAGCAAAAAAATATTTTAAAGTGGACATATCCTTTGGTTATGCAAAATACTTTTTAACATCTTTTTGTTGTTTCCTTCTAGTCTTAATTGAATATCACAAAGTATACACACGGTCACAAGAGCTATTGAAAACCCCCTCTCACTCCATTTATCTGACTTTTTTTTTTGGTAAAGAGATTTCAAACAAAGTCAATTTCAGTGCCTGCTTATTTAATTCTGTCACAGGTTAAAAGTAAAAAGCGCTGACAGGCAGACAAGTGAATGGCAAGGAAAAAAATAAAAAATAAAACCCTACCACTGTTCTTTAAAAGGCAGTAAGGACTTTAAGCAATCAAAATACATTTTTTTATTTTCATGTAAAAGATATCCCTTCACTCACTCACTCCCCCCCAAAAAACCACACTCAAGAACTGATTACTCTACAAAGTGCAATCATGGAGAGAGCAGAGTCAAATTGCATTAATAGATTGAGAAAAAAATTTTCATCCACTTCTGTGTGTGTACATATATATACTTTTTTTTTTTTTTCATTAGCAAGGAGTCTTTCCCCATACTCCCGCCCTCTCTCCTCTCCACCCAGCCCCCTCCCCAAAAAAACCCCATACTGAGTTTAACTAATTTACATACCATTTGACTTCAGCGGTTACATAGTGCATTACTAGTAACATGCAACTTTGGGATTACAGCTAAATCTGATAAAGGTGGACTCCAGTAATTTATTAATCAAAAACTGAAACATACAAACAAGTGATAGCAAAAGCAAACAAGCATTTTAACAAATTAAAATATACATATATATATATAAAGGAATTATATATCATGAACAGCTGCTTCCCAAGCAGACAAGCAGAGTCTCCAATGGTTTTATCATACTATTTAATTTGTCTTTCCTATTTAGATGCAAAGGAAGTAAATTCCAAAACTGACATACCATAAACACTGGTGCTACTGATCATTTCTTGCTGGCAGCACAAAAAGCTGAATTGGATTTCTCACAAGCAGGAATTCCAAAGGTTGCTTTTCATTAAAGTCACTTTTCCTCTCAGCTATCAAATGTCACTGCCTTGAAACGTGGGCCCTTTCGTCAGGTATTCATTTAACCTACATGCATATAATTAAGGGGGAAAGCAACATCAACAAAAAGGGGATCTCAGATCACAGGAGAAGAAAGAAAGGAAAAAAAGCACATGACCAGGAATGCAAGTCCATGTCAATTTCACTCACTCCCATTGAAACTAACAAGAGCTCCGGGGAGGACGGTAATAGGATCAGTGGATTGTATATACCATTAAATTATACATCTTTCTCTCCCGTTCCTTGCCAACAATACGCCCACCACGCTGTACCCCATCCAAGATGATGTGCTTACATTTTTCTGCAACCGATCTTCTGACATTTTCACGTTCCTCCAGTCACGAGATTGTAATTTAACCTTAACTTTTTGTGTGTGCAAGATTCTTATTTACACTTCTTATTTACTTAGAAGTTAGTTCCCGAAGAAAGTCTAGCCCCACCCTATGGCTCCGCTTTCTTATTTTTTATTTTTGAAGTAAAAAAGAGAGTAATAAGTAAGCCCAATATATCGGAAAACGAAATTCTTGCAATCGCGAACTCTTAATCCCACACTATTGTTACAATGATTAAGCAGCAAAAATATGCATTCTAATGTTTCAGGGCTACTTTGTACAGAGAAATTAGACAGCAGGTTGGCGTACAGAATAGAAACGAGTGCCAATTAAATTTAATGTTTAAGGCACAACTCGAAGATCTCTTTTCATTACGGTCTTGAATGTATTTATATTCTTTAAAAATTAAACAAACAACCACAAAAACAAATTTAAACAGATGGTAGAAAACTACGAAGCTCCTCTTACCTGAACTCGCGGAGCGAAAACCCGATAGCTTAGCGTAGCATCGATCCGATGTGTTTGCTGATGAATGGAAGCTAGGGTTAAGTGAAGGTGCCTATGATTTGAAATCATTCCAAGTTTTTGAAGGGAAGACGGACTGCAGCCTCTGCCATGTTGGAATTTCAAACCCAAAACAGCTGCTTGGAAGGAGCCAGCATGCCAGAGGCTGGGCGCAGGCGCAGAGCGCCGCCGAGCCAAATTCAAATCACTTTCACACTAAGAGCCAAAGATCAGTTTTCAAAGGAGAGAGGGAGAAAAGAGACGGAGGCTGCCGTGAGGGAGAGAAGACGGGAGGCAGTGGCGAGAGGCGGGCAGTGGAGAGAGACGGGCAGCGGGAGGACCGAGAGGGAGAGGGAGAGGCGCACGGAGCCCGCGGAGCTGGAGGGGGAGAAAGGGAGGCGGGAGGCGAGCGGAGAGCGAGCTAGAGACGCGCCAGAGATTCATGGGCAGGGAGGGCTCAATGGCCGCGCCGCGCTGGCCGGCCGGCCGCTCGGGTCATGTTACACGGCCGGGGCCGCGGCGGCCGCCCAGCCTCGCCGACGCGCTCGCGCCGCCCGGAGGGGGCCCGGAGGTCATGATTACGCGCGCGGGGACCCGGAGCTCTGCCTGCCCGCACTCTCGGGCGGCCCAGCCTGGGGAAAGGGGAGCGGTACCTCCGGAGGGAAGGGGGTGGGGGTGCCTTTCTTTCCCACGCGTGACCAGCCGGCCCTCGCGCTCCCAGCCCTCCTTCCCCGGCTCTGGGGCCCGCCGCCCCTCCCCGCACGCACTCCCGCCCGCCCCAAGCCCTCTCGACAGCTGCCTCGCCGCTTCCCACCTTCCCCACCCCCATGACTCCGCGCACAGGACGGGACCCAGACCCCCGAGAGCCGGGACCTCACCCTCACTCTCCCTGGGGCTCCCAGCACCAGCCAGAGAATGACTTTATCTGCAAAAAAGAGGAAGCAACTTCGGGGGGAAAAGCCGAATTCACCCAGTTCCCCTCCCCCGCCGCCTTGTGAATAAATAAGATCCGAAGTGGCTAGGTGTGCGGTCCACTCTGCCTTGCTCCAGCTCCCCTCCCTGTCTCCCCCAGGCGACTCGGGCAGGGGAACGCAGCGCCCGGGGGCCCCTGGTGCGGGCGGCTGGTGCGCAGGCATAGACGTTAGCCTGCCAAGCTTTCCCAGCCCCCTTCTAGGGAGCAATCTGGGGACCCAGGAGTGGGAAGAGAGTAGGGGCTTTGTGGTGCTGGGAGCTGAAGAAGAATGAAATGTGCAGTTGAATGTGTTGCTGCATCCCAGGGAGCGATGCAGTGCTGATTGTCTGTTGCTGAGATAGCCTTTTGTTCGGAACATAAGGTTTAAGAAACACACACACGTTTTCTGGGGTCTCTTGTTAGATGTAAATGTGCTGCATCCAGACGCTTACTATGCAGGGTAAGCTCAGTTGGTTTACTAATCACCCCGCCCCACCCCCAAACAACCAGGATCATTTGAATGGGAACCTCATTCAGACTTCTAGGCTGCGAGTATTGCCTTCAACCTATTTCATTCTAGACTAGCCAACCATCCAACTGAGATAATAAAGCAAACAATAACATTTGATCATGATGTCTACGAGATAATGTGCCCGGCAAAGTTCTTTAGAAATTGTAATGAGAAAGAGAGTGAGTGAGGTAATAATTTCTCTTCGTTTTCATTAAATATGACTTTAATAGATAAATGGTAAGTTTATACTTTGGCCTGGTGGACACCCGGCCCTCTATATTTCAACTAAGCTAAGAACGAAAGAGGCGAATTAAATATTCGACCCGGAGCCCATCAAGCTGAAAATGTTAACCTTTGAAGGTTGGAACCGAAAATATACTTTTTAAGACTGGCCCTCCTGATAACAAATAGTATTCACATTTCCTCCACTTCTCTGTTATATATTTAATAGACTAAATTGCAACTCTCCAGATGATGAAATGCAGCTTTTAAAATATACTGCATGTATAGTCCGAAATTAATTTCATTGTCCTGTGATTTTCTTACCTTTAAACAGATAGCTATTGAATGAATACATTTAACTAACACAATGAGAAAGAAATATTGTTTTAGTTAAATCTAGGCAGATGACAGAATTTAAAAGACAAAAAAAAAAAAAAAAACTGATTCAAAATCTTACTAAGTACTTCCAGGGAATGAAATCTCTATTTGGAATGGATTTGACCTTTTTGTGCATTAAAAAAAAAAAAATAGGCTTCAAGATAAAACAGAAGAACTTTATTCTGATTAACAGAGAACACTGAAGCCCCTTTGGTTATATTTACAAGATAGCTTTGAAAATGATATTATGAGAAGTTGCCCATTGGATTTCACCACAAAGAAATAAGTGTAGGAAAGTATCTATGGGTCACTGTTGGACTGAGTACAGATGAATTAAACAACAACTGTGAAGAATTTATAATTTCAGTTATTGCCCATGTGGAGAATGCCGATGACAAGCCCTCTGTGCAATTCAAGCAAAACTCCTCTGTCCTTGTTTGTTAAAAAAAGTTCAAAGCTCATCAACCTTTAACACTAAATTCCTAGTACTGAATTTACAGTTCCTCATGTAAACCAAAACACTGAATAAAACAGAAATAATGGAATAACCACTGAGTAAAAACAATGTATTTTGATGATCAACTTAAATTCATTTTCAGTATTTAAAGTAAACTAGGTCCTACTTTTAAAAGGGAGCAGGAAAAGTGTGGTTAGCAGAAGTTCATTCACAGATAAGTAGTACTTTTTCCAATTCTCTTCATTTGAAATATGGATTATAAAATCTATCGTTCACCATACGAATGAGCATAATTAACTTTGGAATCAAAGAAATGGAAACTATTCAAAAGATCATTGCTTATATTTACATAGAGTTTTCAAAGTGTTCAAAATTACATATATTCCCAGGGGGAAAAAAGGCTTATGTAATAAAATATTATGGGATTTGCACAACTAATAAAATCCATAGTGGAGTTCATCATCCCACTATTTCTAGCTTTCTATCTTCTTATGTATGGGGAAAGGCTGCTTTTCTTACATTACATTTTGCAGAGGAATATGAAGCTTTGTTTTTCCAGTTTCATTTTTTTTTTGGTTGTTGTAAAATTGGCACAATGTTTCATTTTTGTTGTCTTAATAAGACTATAATGATGTGATTCAATTAAATAGCATTTTAATAGTCACTGTATTCTAGCTATATTTTTAAAGTTGTATTCTAAAGTTTCTGGTTATAATTGATACCTATCTCTATACTGTATTTTATGAAACTTTTCTTGTGGTAACATGAGAATAAGAAATTGAGTCTTTAAAGAAAGCTGATTGGCTAGTCAAAGAAAGTTAATTCAATGAAAACCTGGGCTAATTGTTTTTCCCACTGCATTATGTATATTGCTTATCTCTTTCTTTTACTTTTTAAATGTAGAAATTTAGATGAATTTCTAATACACAGTATATTCTGACTTGGGCTTTTTAAGAAAATCAGAAGAAAAGTAAACATAAAGTATCCCTTTTTCTTACAGAATTGTGTGTGTCTCTCTGTGTGTGTTTTCCTCTCAAAATCATTCAGACGGAAAAATTATTTTACTTTTCCCTGTTCTTATTCTCACTACACATATCAACAACAACAAAGGGTAAGAAAATAAGCAAGCTGATACTGAAGGGATTTTACAGATGCCCCTACGTTTGTCTGCACTGGACTAAGGAGAATTTGGCCCAGGTTAGACACAGAGGTGTGCTTTACCCATGTAATGGGAGAGGAAAACAAGGGGAAGATGAGGGTAGAGTGTAGAGAAGATGAAGGAGAAGAAGGTGACAAGATGCTTTACAGAGAAAAATAAGTTCCTATAAAGTATGGTTTATTATGAAATGCTCAACACAATTCAACTTTTAAAACTGCTTTTTAGTTTCAAACTCAAGGACTATTTTAAATAAAACATTAAACTAGTAATATCTTCTTCCAAACTGTGTTTCAAAAAACATTCCAAGACTTAGTAGCTATTTACAAGACCTACACATTTTTTTTTCATATTGCTCACAAAATCTGAAGTGTCTTACAATAATGCAAATTACTGACATAGTAATTTTTTAATGTTTCCATAAAATTGCAGTTTAAGGATCTTCATTTGCACCTCAACTGAGACTACTAAGAAGTTCTTATGCACTAGTCCCCTCCTCAAAAAAAAAAAAAAGTGAAGACCTTGACCTCATTTTTGTGAAATTACTCAATTTGTTAGAATTACACTTGAATACAGGTACTGTCAAATGGCATTAGAGTGGTCTGTATATCTCTTCTGTGACCTCACCCTACAGTGGAGAGACAACTGGAAAATCCTGTGATAGGTTCACCAGAGATGTTTTCTTGGTTTTGCAGAAGTGTTTTCTTCTAATAACCTGAGGATTACGTTTTTTTTTTTTCATTCACTCTTTAAATGGTGGTACTGTTCATATATTTGCTGCCACTTCTGCCTGGTTCTCAATCTCATTTAGGAAAAGTACATACTGAACACTTATTGTGGTTAAAAGCATTGCCCTAAAAATTTCAGAGGATTTAAAAGAAAACCGACATTAATATGTCATGGATGTGCCCAGATAAATATAGTTCAAAGTGAATGTTGAACTATAATGAATGACTCATAAAGGGGTTCTGTCCAGAAGATATGGCTTCTTTCATGAAGGAGACGTCAGTTTTCCTGGCCTTTGTAGTCTCAATCTTTATTTTCCTACACAACAAACTGCTTGTCATTTGCATACACCATGTCATTTGTCCCCTCTGTGCCTTGCTTTTCATTGAGCTCCCTGTTTGCCCTCCTCTTCTATGCGCTAACTCCGTGCAGACACTCAGAGCTCTTATCTCCTTCAAGGGAGACTTCCCAGCCTTCCTAGGGGCACTTCAGTATCTTTCCCCTGGGCTCTTTTCAGACTCTGTATCTCTTTCTCTCATTATCACATCATTTTAAAAGTATCTTTGTATTTGATCCCTCTGTTATATTGTAAGCTTCTTGAGGGTAGGCATCATTGTAATTTCCATCTTTGTTTTTTTTTTTGTTTTTTTTCTCCCCAGTGCTTAAAATAGTGACAATAAACATTTAGTGAGTAAACTGTTTATTGAGGAAATTAACGAGTTGACCTGTTACCTTCACAAAGGCAGCAAGGAACAAAACTAGGCTCTCCTTTGCAGGAAAGGGCAACTGATTTAGTTTGGTTGAGCCCTTGCTTTGTACAGACACAAAGCAGGAAATAAAGGTGGGGCTGAGAAGGGGGGATGCATTATGGAGGAACTTCATTCAGTCCTTGAATGAGGGGTTTGCATTGCAGTAGGTAGGTAACAGGAAGCTCTAGGTGGGTTTTTAAGCAGGAGATTTATGAGGTCTGAGACCTGCTTTAAGAAGATATAGCTAATAGAACTGGAAACAGGGAGACGGGCTGGGAAGTTGTTGCAATGGACTATCATTTTCTGGTCCCTCAAACTGTCAATCCTTCCTGTAGGGTCCAGTGATATGCTTCCTTGCCTTCTTTATAGATGGTCTATCTGTATTGATTGCTCAATGCTGTACGTTCATTTTGTAATATTACAAAATGTCAGTGTGTTTAAAGGCATTCATTTAATGTCAAAGATATAAAAAGGTACAATACATTGGAATGGAATGTTTTTCTTCCTCAACCTGAACATAGTCTTTCTTCTCATTATTTCACTTCCCCCTCCCCACCATCACCACTGCCACTTTACAATTAGTTCCACTCAGCCTGTGCTTTTAGCTTAGCAGGTATTTCATTTTCAAGGGAAGTAATGCCTGAAGATAAGAAAAGTTCCTCCCTGGAGTATGTTTGGGCAAGCAAAATAAGCAAAGTGAATTTGGTTTTTATATACTGGATAAAAATATAGATGCACATTTCCTTCATTTAAAGTATATTAAAGTTTCCTAAACAGGATTTTTAATTCACTTAAAACAGCATTAGGTTAGGTGGGCTGTTGGTGCTTTGAATTAATGTGCAAGCTGTTAATCTCCATAGACCTGGATTTAAAATTAGACAAAGCAATAATTAGTTTGGCACCATCATTTGACTACCCAGAGGGTAATAATGTAGGTCATAAAATACTACAGTCTGGCACAAGTTTTTTTGTACAAAACAAGGATCTGGTATTAGGTGGTGTGAAAAAAAAAAAAAAAGATTGTCACTGGGAAGTATAATGGCTTAGCTTTTGATGTGTGTTCCACTATTCCTAAAGAGACCTAAATTCAGCAATTCTTATCAGGTTTTCCTGTTTAAGGTGAGTCTTTCCATTCTAAGTGATACAAAGAAATCTTCCTACCTTCCCTCAGTAGCTGGTGTTCCCTGGCCTCTCGCCGCCCCCATGTTTCCACACAGCATTTGTGCTTTTAGTCACAGAATTAAGATTTTAATTTGCACTACACTTTTATTTAGCTGTAGTTTTTCCTCCCATCAGTTTTGCCATTTTGATAAATTATAAAAATGGCACACTGTAAACATTTTTTAAAATACAAAAGTGTTGCATTCAAGGAAGTGCTTACCATATATACCTTGATATGTTTTCATGGCAAATGACTACTGGCAATATCAATAATTCAAGAACAGAGACAATGAAAATACAGAAGAATTGCATTTGGATACTTCTTCCTGTCAATCATCTTTGCCAGATTCCTATTTGAACATTCAGAAAATGAGGAAGACATCAGATTAGCCTTAAGTATAAGTAATAGTTTTCTGTTTCCTTACACTGCTCACCCCAACTAAGCTTTTAAAGCACAGGTATCTTGGGTGTCTCTGTCTAGCTTAATATTTAAAGCTATGGAAATAATGTTTTAATATTGCATTGAAAATATATTTCATACAATATAGATGTACAGACTTTATATTTTACATAAAGTAATATGCATGCACCTGTGTGTATCTATAGAGAGTCTTATGTATTAGATGAGGATATTCACAAATCATTTAAGTTGAGCTTTTCAAGTGATGTGAGCTACTGATACAAACTTGCTAATGATAATTATAGAACTGATGCTGATCTAGTCATTTCAAAAAAGCCACGGAGGCATAATTAGTGTCTGAATGGCCTCAATATTGCATTATTAGGAGGCCAGGGTGAAACTTGAAATGAGAACATCAAGGCTGATAACAGAAAAGAAAACATGAAATACATACATAATTCATTCTGAGATATTATAAAGGTTTGTAACCAGAAACAATAATTTGCAGAAAGCATCTCATGTACTAGAGCCAACTGCAATCATTTGGTCAACCTGTTAAAAAGATCAAATAGTATATTCTTAGCTATTCTCAGTGGTGTCTTTGTAATAAAGTAGCAGCAAACAGACACTGTTTGCTTCTGGTCACTTTTAAAGAATGTTCAGTTTATCAGTAGGGACTTTAATCTCAACCTTAATAGAGTACAAAAGCAGCCTTGTTCCTGTGCTTCTCTCCTTAAGGCCACAAGCCATGAGCGTTTTTTTTTTGTTTGTTTTGTTTTTTTTTTTAATTCAAAAGAAGAAAAATAAAATTCCTCTCAGATCACTAAACACTGTTGTTTTTTTTCCAAGCAGTAATTTTCATTCACCTTTCCCTTTTTCATACTTCTCTTCTCCATCTCCTTCTTGCTAATACACAAATGCTCCATCGTACTTCACAGTCATCACTAGAGTGAGGACAGGAAGATACCTACAAAGTTTCCCCTGCCTTGGACCCCTGCCAGGCCAACCATTATCAGATGACCCACTGTGCTGGTTGACTAGGGCATTATAACTCAAAAGTCCCCTTTTGGTACTGTCTCCTATTAGGGGACAAAAGATATGAATAGCTCTCAAACCATGTAAAACATAGACACAAACTACAATCTTAGTCATTCTTTCCTTTTAGCATAGGTACATAGGTAATCAGACAACAGCATCTTTAAATATAAACTGTGCTGCTGCTGCTGCTGCTGCTGCAGTCACTTCAGTCATGTCCGACTCTGCGCGACCCCATAGACAGCAGCCCACCAGGCTCCCCCGTCCCTGGGACTCTCCAGGCAAGAACACTGGAGTGGGTTGCCATTTCCTTCTCCAATGCATGAAAGTGAAAAGTGAAAGTGAAGTCTCTCAGTCACGTCCGACTCCTAGCGACCCCATGGACTGCAGCCCACCAGGCTCCTCCATCCATGGGATTTGCCAGGCAAGAGTACTGTATGCTATCTCAAATACTTGCTTCCAATGTGGTTGCCATTGTTATTATTAGTTTCCAGAAATGACAAGTTTGGGTTATATTGCATAGGAGAAACCTAGGGTGTAGTTTGTTACTTATCATGCATGCATGCATGCTTAGTCGCTCAGTCATATCCAACTCTTTGTGACCCCATGGAATGTAGCCTGCCAGGCTCCTCTGTCCATGGGATTCTCCAGACAAGAATACTGGAGTGGGTAATCATGCCCTCCTCCAGGAGATCCTTCCCAACCAGGGATAGAACCTGCATCTGCTGCATTGCAGGCAGAACGTTTACTGTCTGAGCTACGAGGGAAGCACCACTTATCATGAATAAGTATTAAGTAATGTCTTCTGTTTTCTAAAGAGACATCATACTTACAGAACAATCAGATTTTCAACTATCTGAGTGAAGAGAGGGTGAAGAGAACCATAAGTAACCTGGATGCTAGTTATGGAAATGGTAAGAATACATACTTGGATGCAGGTTGGGGTATTATGTGCATCAAATGTGGTGAATGAGACCAGACTATATTCTGGCCTCCCAACTACTGCAGCCAATCAATTTAATACAAACAATAAAATTGATTTACTTACTAAGGCTCTCCACCATTCTTTATAATATCAGGAATCTCATTTGTACCATGGTTGTTATGAGTGGGGCCCCCTGAAGTTGTTGCACTGCACAACTGAAGTGTTTGCACATTATAACCTGTATATGAACAAGTACAGTCTAATTTACTTGTCATACTTTCTATTGCAGTGGTATGGATACAGGTCACTTTTTTAATGATCTAATTTATATCTTTATTTTAAGAACCCGCTTTTCCTAAGTTTCAGTGGCTCATAGTGCAGGTAAGAGGCCATCCTTTCAAAACTGATCAGGAGCCTGGGATGTGGAAACTATTATTATGAACATTAATTAAAATATTTAAATACTTTTGGGCTTAAGCAAATAATAGAGATATTGATTAGCTAAATATAATAGTAACATGAATAAAAGCATTTAAATATTAACTTTCTTAAAGAATTTAAGGTAAAAAAGTCTGTGGTCTGGCACATAGGAGACACTCAATTGTCAAATGATTGAATGGAGCTAAATCCATCTAAGGAAGAAACAGCACAAAGGTAAAATTAGGAAGTAGCCACAGTACTGGAAAAGGTCAGTTTTCATTCTAATGCCAAAGAAGGGTAATACCAAAGAAGGTTCAAACTACTGCGCAATTGCATTCATTTCACATGCTAGCAAGGTAATGCTCAAAATCCTCAAGCTAGGCTTCAATACTATGTGAATCAAGAACTTCCAGATTTACAAGCTGGATTTAGAAAAGAAAGAGGATCCAGAGATCAAATTGGCAACATCATTTGGATCAAAGAAGAAGCAAAAGAATTCGAGAAAAGTATTTGCTTCTGCTTCACTGACTACGCTAGAGCCTTTGACTGTGTGGATCACAATAAACTACGGAAAATTCTTAAAGAGATGGGAATTCCAGACCGCCTTATCTGCCCCCTGAGAAACCTGTATGCAGGTCAAAAGGCAACAGTTAGAACCAAACATGGAACAATGGACTGATTCCAAATTGGGAAAGGAGTAAATCAAGTCTCTATATCGTCACCCTGCTTATTTAACTTGTATGCAGAGTACATCATGCGAAATTCTGGGCTGGATGAAACAGAAGCTGGAATCAAGATTGCCGGGAGAAATATCAATACACTCAGATATGCAGATGACACCACCCTTATAGCAGAAAGTGAAGAGGAACTAAAGAGCCTCTTGATGAAGGTGAAAGAGAGTGAAAAATTTGGCTTTAAAACTCATCATTCAAAAAACGAAGATCATGGCATCCAGTCCCATCAGTTCATGACAAATAGATGGGGAAACAATGGAAACAGTGATGGATATTATTTTCAGGTTCCAAGTCACTGCAGATGGTGACTGCAGCCATGAAATTAAAAGACACTTGATCCTTGGAAGGAAATCTATGACAAACCTAGACAGTGAATTAAAAAACAGACATCACTTTGCTGACAAAGTTCCGTATAGCCAAAGTTATGGTTTTTCCAGTAGTGAGAGTTGGACCACAAAGAAGGTTGAGCACCAAATAATTGATGCTTTTGAACTGTGGTGTTGGAGAAGACTCTTGACAGTTCCTTGGACTTCAAGGAGAACAAACCAGTCAATCCTAAAGGAAATCAGTCCTGAATATTCATTGGAAGGACTGATGCTGAAATTGAAGCTCCAATACTTTGGCCACCTGATACGAAGAGCTGACTCATTAGAAAAGACCCTGATGTTGGAAAAGACTGAAGGCAAGAGGAGAAGGAGATGACAGAGGATGAGATGGTTGGATGATATCACCAACTCAATAGACACAAGTTTGAGCAAACTCTGGGAGATGATGAAGGACAGGGAAGCCTGGCTGCTGTAGTCCATGGGGTCACAAGAGTCAGACACGACTGAGCGACTGAACAACAACAACCGAGTGTCTTAGCCCTTCTTAGAACCTCGAAAATAAGAGGGAATTAAACAATGCAACAGGAAAAAATTGGGGATAGACATTGTTGTACCAGAAAAGCAGTCAAACATCGAGCCATTAACAAGTTTAGTTACTGAATCTGGGTATTTTGAAGAAACACAACTTTTTACCTGTGATAACTTAAACTGTAGAGAATGAACTTAAACTTATAAAGTATCATTTCATTGTACTGACAGTGAGACAAGTAACGACAGCTTTCACTTGAAATAGTTTTCTGTAGGATCACTGTCAATGTTTACCGCCCAGAAGGAGGAAGAGGGGAGGCAGAGGAAGGAAGAGAATAAATATTGAATAATTGAAAAGTATAGAGGCATGACTTCAAGAAACTCCTACATATAAATATTGCTTCAAAAATAAAAACCATTCTTATAATGACTACAATTATATTTTTAAAAACTAAACAATTGAGCAGCATGCTCATGTCAAACGCCATATAATGAAGGCCATTTTTGCTTCTGCTGCCAGAGCAAAAGGAACTTTCTTTCCTTCCTTCCTTTTCCATTTTCCCCTGTAACAGTCTTAATTTTGTTCTATTTCTATAATTAAACATGCACCAAATCTACTTTCATGGTAACAATATTCCACCTTCCGGTGGGCAGGAGGGGAGGAGGAGGCAGAGGAAGGAAGAGAATAAATATTGAATAATTGAAAAGTATAGAGGCATGACTTCAAGAAACTCCTACATATAAATATTGCTTCAAAAATAAAAACCATTCTTATAATGACTATAATTATATTTTTAAAAACTAAACAATTGAGCAGCATGCTCATGTCAAACGCCATATAATGAAGGCCATTTTTGCTTCTGCTGCCAGAGCAAAAGGAACTTTCTTTCCTTCCTTCCTTTTCCATTTTCCCCTGTAACAGTCTTAATTTTGTTCTATTTCTATAATTAAACATGCACCAAATCTACTTTCATGGTAACAATATTCCACAAGATTTGTGCTGGCTGCATGTCACAGTGGATACAGTATTGAAGAACAATAAATAGAGACAAAAACGCTAAAAGAAATCAATGAAATTTTTTTCTATGATTTTCATCCAAGCCAGTTAGTCACCTTGCTGGTTCCCTTAGTCTTTTCAGTTTCTTAGTCTCTTGGAGTTACACTCAGTTAATTCAGGAATCTTCCTCTTCTCCTAGTCCTTTCCTTCTTGTGAGGAGCATTCTAGGGCCTCTTCAACATGGGGGCTGTGATCCACAGCCGCGCTCTGTCTTCACTGAGGTTTGATTCATTCTAACTCAGTTGGTGCTTCAGTCTTCATAGCGGATGCTTCTGTAGTTGATAACTCCGGTCCTATAACGGAGTCTTCAGCCTGTATGATCCAAGTAGCATCTGGTCACAGCCCAAAGCATGTTTCCTCTCAGCTTTTCTGTGTCCCTCTTAGAGTCTTCTTGAGTATTTTGCTGTGCCACGGTTGGTGTCTGCCATCTGAGAGTGTGGCCTCAGATCCAGTCCCATAGACACCTTATTCACTCACTGCTCCTATTCCACAAGGACACCATGATTAGCCAAACCTTTTTGAGAAGAGAGAATGGGAAGGAACAGTGAGAACCCCATACCTAAACCTCAACCCTATTTGTCCTCTTTTCTTTAATGATCAAACCCCTCTCCTTCCACCTGGGTCCTCATCTATCTCTTCCCTTCCTTCAATCCTATGGAGTTTTTGATCATTTTCTGTATTGGAAAAAATTATTTTTCACTTCATATTGTAAGCTTTCCAACTTTATTTTTGGTATAAACTCTCTTTCTCTACATTCATAAGGCTTTTCATTTGTAATCTTCAAAGACGTTCTCTCTCAAAAACGCTTTGCCTTTTTTTTTTCTTTTTCAAGATAATTTGTATCTATGGTTGGAACTCAAAGCTGAGATTTTGACTGTGGTTTATTCCTCAACCCTCTAATCCCTCACTGGGAAGATGATGAAATTGTGTGGTAAGGGTAAGGGATACAATGTGAAGGATGTCCAGGGGAAGATTAGTTAATATCTCAAATATGGCCCTATTATCCCACCATTATTAGCATGCTAGAGTGAAAGAAACCTTTAGAGAGAAGCACCTCAATCCTTTCAGAAAAATAGCTAAGTATTAATTGCTCCCACACATTCTGCCAGCATGGCCTTTAGAACTAATTGATAGGTTAGTTACAAGCAGCATTGAACATAGCAACAAACATCTCCATTATGCTTTTTCCATTTTGGGCTGATTTTTTGGGTGTTTGTGTCTCCAGCATTCCAGAAGTAATCTCTATGGATCAGCAAATTTGAATTTGCTGTAGGTCATCCACCGAGGTAAGCTTTTTACCTAACTTATTTCACATAATTTTGGGGAAGGGGTTACTTTCATCAAAATTTTTAGGTAAGAAAACTGACTCTCAAAGAGGATAAATAATTTGCACCAAGGGCAGAAAACTAGTGAACGGCAGAGCTAGGACTTACACCCAGCTCTATTTTATTCCAGTTCCTTGGTATTATTATTACATCTAGCTCTTGTCTTGATCACTTTTAGTGGTGTTTTACGCCTCTGTGCTTCACTGAACATCACTCTATGTACACACCTAGAATCAGTGTCATGACTGCAAGGAAATTGCTCAATACTTTTCAGACTTGTTCAGGCAAAATTTCCCATCCTAATTAGATTTGAAGTTATTCACTCAAGCTGTAAAGCAGAGCCGAAACACTGTGCAGCGGAGTTCTTGTTTATTGTTCAGTTAAACTGGTAGTTCTCAGCTACATTTCTTCTGAAATGTCAATTGCTTATTAACTTGATGGGGTGAGGGGACAATACCTCAGACCAAATGTGTTTCTATATTTTAATGCCCATTCTCTTTCATTTGTTTGAGAAATGTTCATGATTCAAAATATGTTAATTTTTCAATAATTATGTTTTCACTTGATTTTTCCTAAACTAAAAATGATACACATTGAGGGTGACTTCTTTCATAGATAGCATTCTGTTCCTTCTTCCGTGTTTCTTCTCACTAAAACTGACTTTTTATCATAAGTCACAGTTATCCTTTCAGAAAGTAAAGAAATGCAATGCAGAACTTCATTAAGGTCTGAGGTTAAAGTTGAAACAGAATTATATAAGTATACATAATATATTATAATATACATATACAAATTCAAAGTGTGTTTCTAAGATCTTTGGTAAATTTAATGTGCTTTAGAAAAGTGAACGCTTCTACTTTTCCACCAAACAAACGTAGAACTGTAGGACTAAATCTCCATCTGCAAAAAAATCGTAAGACTAGAAGAGATACTTAATATTCCTTAAGCCAACATTTCTCAAAGCATGGTCTCAAACCCCTACGGTAGACTCATCTAGAGGACGTTACTGTATCCTGTTTTAGACCAGCTAAATTAGAATCTCTAGAGGGGAATCAAGGAATCTACATTTAACAGGCTCTTGTGATGATTCTTTAATGCACTTAAATTTGAAGACTTCTTCCTTGTGGAAGGAAGGGATCTAGACCACTCCCACCTTCAAGAGAGAATCACACTTATAAAATTTCAAGGAACTTGAATCCATTTATACTCACTCTATCTTCCTTTCCTTCCTTCCTTCTTTTTTGTATAGATAGATTGCTATGTAGATGATGGAGAAAGAAAGAGAATATTATCTGCTAGCAGATGAAACAAATACAATTCCTCCTTCCTGAAACTTATTGATTTTTTTGCCCTATTTTGAATGCAGAAAGATCCTCCTCATCCTTACAGCCAGCAACACCTCAAGGCACAGCTAAGTGCTTCTTTATGGGCTCGTTCTAGTCTTAATCTGCCAGCAATGCGGGAGACCTGGGTTCAGTCCCTGGGTTGAGAAGATCCCCTAGAGAAGGGAACAGCTACCCACTCCAGTATTCTGGCCTGGAGAATTCCGTGGACAGAGGAGCCTGGCAGGCTAACAGTCCATGGGGCTGCAGTTGGACATGACTCAGTGACTTTCATTTTCACACAAATCTTGTCTCAGTGGCTCTTCTCTTAATGTGTTCTCAAGGTCTTTTCATCCCTCATTTCATCAATACCAAATGTGCACAGAGATATAAGTCGCATGGGACCACTGTGAAGAGACGTATTGGTCCCAATGTTATATCTTTTATCAGAGCATTTTGTAACTAGGCTTCCCTTGTGACTCAGCTGGTGAAGAATCCACCTGCAACGTGGGAGTCCTGGATTTAATCCCTGCGTTGAAGATCCCCTGAGAAGGGAAATGCTACCCACTCCAGTATTCTGGCCTGGAGAATTCCATGGACTGTATAGTCCATGGGGTGGAAAAGAGTCAGACATGACTGAGGGACTTTCACTTCATAACTAGATTTAAAATGATATTTTCTTATTATTAATATTAACTGCTTTGACACTTACATCTTTTTATCCTTCATACTTAGCTAGCCATGGATTACATGACTGATACAGATGAAGAGCACCTGTGCAATGATCTTCAGTCTCCTTGGACATAACCATTGTCTACTTCTCCACGTACATCATGCTAAGTCACTTCAGTCATGTCCAACTCTGTGCGACCCCATGGACAGCAGCCCACCAGGCTCCCCTGTCCACAGGATTCTCCAGGCAAGAATACTGGAGTGGGTTGCCATTTCCTTCTCCCCACATACATCATAGTCACACACAATTCCGGCTAAATATAGATAATCCTCCATATAAAGATATTAGATATAATTTAGAAGCAAAAAACAGTAGCTCAGTTGTGTGGGACTATTTACAAACCCATGGACTATAGCCCACTGGGCTCCTCTGTCTATGGGATTTCCTAGACAAGAATACTGGAGTGGATTGCCATTTCCTTCTCCAGGGGATCTTCCCAACCTGGGATCAAACCTGCGTCTTTTGCATCACCTGCATTGGCAGGAGGATTCTGTCCCACTGTGCCACCAGGGAAGCCCATGAAGTCTTCCCAAACCACCAGATCTGAAGGAGTTGTCCCTTTTGTGTTTTATGCTCTGCTATATAGACTGTTTCTTACTTACGATGGTTCAACTTACCATTTTTTGACTTTAGAATTGTGAGAAAGTGATAAGCATTTGGTAGAAATCAAGCTTCAAATCATGATTTTTGCTCTAGTTTCTGGCTAGTGGTAATGCAGTACGTATGATCCTCTCTTGTGATGTTGGTTAGTAGCAGTGAGCTCCTGAGGGTAAACAGGAAGGTAAACAATGATACACTTACAAGTATTCTGTACCCATACAAGCATTCTGGTTTTCACTTTCAGTATAGTGTTCAATTAATTACATGAGATATTCAATACTTTATTTAAAAAATAAGCTTTATGTTAGATTGTTTTACCCAACTGTAGGAATGTAAGTGTTCTGAGCACACTTGAGGTAGGCCAGGTTAACCTATAATGTTTGGTAGGTTAAATGTATTTAAATGCATATTATAAATGCATTTATTTTGACTTAGGATTTTTCATGTTATGATGGGTTTATCAGGATGTATCCCTATCATAAGTCAATAAAGATCTATACTGCCATTAAATACAATAAGTTAGTATCTTTTGTAGTATATTTCTTACATCACATGTCAGAAACTTTAAGAACAGATATTATTTTTTATGATGTGATCAGAGCCCAAAACAAATCCTAACAGTCAGTAGTTACTTGTTAAAACCTCCTTAATAAATAATTAAAATTTTAATTATTTGGAATAAAAACAAGTTTTTATTACTATAATTATACCTATTATTCTTTAAGAATAGGAACTTATTTGTGAACATTGCAGATATTCAGTTAATATCTGCTGAATAAATATTAAACTGATAAAGAAATTGTTCAGAAATGTAACTAAATTCAGTTTACCATGAGGATCGTCATATTCTGTTAAACACTTTGATGCTATTAAAAATGAATTCTTTTACATATTCCCACCCATATATTTTCTTGTAATATTTTATCATGAAACATTTTACACTAAATTTCCTCCTTTTTAAACTGAGGAAAGAGAAAATATCTTATATAAAAGTAGCCACCTACTGAATTCCATTCAGATGACTCCAATGTGGAATCCAATTTTTAATGTGTGTGTGTGTCTGTACATACATACCTATGTCTATGTAGTTTCTAACAATATATCTATATGTACACATTTATCTATGAATATACATATACACAGATATATGTATATATATGTGTGTGTGTATATATATTTTTGTATATAGCCATATAGTTCTCCAGAATATATGTATTTTGTATATACAGAGAAAGAGAAAAAGAACTATATAGTTTTCAGGAACTACAGGATATTTAAGCAAATTCACATATTACTTTGTAATATCAAGATGATGTTTGCTTTAGAATTACTATAGAATTGAACATAGGAATTAGTTATAGAATAGTTATTAACAGATTTATATTGTCAACTTTTCTCCCTTCTCTTTTTCTTCTAGTTTCTTCTGCTGTTTTTCTTATTTCCCCTTGCCTACTTCTCTTGCTCTTTAAAAAATTCTTCACCTCAAATATATATATATATGTGTGTGTGTATATATATATATATATATATATATAAAGCATGCTGAGAAGGGACAATGAGTGAATCATGTGTCTTTAGTGAGGTTCTGTGTAAACAGTTCTAGTCACAGGATGCTTGCTAGGATTCAAACGGAATTTGTGTTTACCATATTTTCCCTATCATTATATTCTCAGGCAGATGGGTCAATAGAAGAAACCATATCTACATCTACAAAAAAAATGCAGCCCCACCCCAGCACTTGAACTTTCTTGCTGGGCTGAGCCACAAGCTACTAGGGATGTGGTTTATCACAAGTAAACAAAAAGATGAAGCTTCCTGACATTGCAAAATACACGTGGGGGTTTCTACCCAATGCTCATTCTTTCTCCATGGTCCACACCTGTCTTCATGCTGAGGTAAAGGTGGCAGAATTTTATTCTCTAGGACTGTACCTTGATTCTTCATAACCTACAAACAGAAATGAGTCAAGGTCTTGAACCGGCATCAGCAGTCTCCGCTGTGTGTCAGTGAGTGTGATCTCGCCTAATGGGACAGATGCAGAGGTATGATTTGGTGCTCTGACTCAGAAGGATCTCCTCATTGTAGAAAAAGGGAAGCCACTTGTTTCATTTTGTGGGTTATCACTCTGGTCCCTGATATGCTTGGCATCTGTGTCCTCCTGAAATTGTCTTATTACCTAGTGAATGGGCACCGTGCCATGCTAGCAGATGGACATAAAAAGGCCAGAAACCTGGTCTGTGTTATCATTTTTAAGTACTAGTGTCTAGAAATCGATGACATTTTAAATGCAGCTTTGGAGCTTGAAACATACTTGGAGAGAACAGAACACTCGGGGGCTGGTCAGATCATAGTTCTGTAAACACCGACGGTGGACAAGGGCAGATATAGAGCTTGCACCTCTCTCTAGGTCCATCACCATCAAAATGTCATATTTAATTACTAGGAATTTGTTCTAAGAAACACCAAGAGCCATGTCTCAGGTGGCAAGACACTGGAGAAATATTATGGGCTTTGTTGACCATGAATAAATTACTTAACCTCTCTGAACCCAAGTTTTATCATTTACAAGATATGAATTGAGGCAACAAATTATATAGTGTTAGGTATTTGTATAGTAACTCAATTATTGTGCAAGTGAAATATGACACTGCTTAAGAAAGTGTTCTGTGAATTGATTGTGCAATTTCATTCAAATGACAGTTTAGTCGTGATAGTCCCTTGGACTGCAAGGAGATCCAACCAGTCCATTCTAAAGGAGATCAGCGCTGGGATTTCTTTGGAAGGAATGATGCTAAAGCTGAAACTCCAGTACTTTGGCCACCTCATGCGAAGAGTTGACTCATTGGAAAAGACTCTGATGCTGGGAGGGATTGGGGGCAGGAGGAGAAGGGGACGACAGAGGATGAGATGGCTGGATGGCATCACTGACTCTACGGACATGAGTCTGAGTGAACTCCAGGAATTGGTGATGGACAGGGAGGCCTGGCGTGCTGCGATTCATGGGATCGCAGAGTCGGACACGACTGAGCAACTGATCTGATCTGATCTGATTATTTTTTTGCACCTGTTAGCAGTCTAGCTAACTTTCCTATTGCTGATTTAAGTTCTGAGAAAGAGAATATCAAGATTAAATTTGGCTAACTAAAGAAGTTGTTGTTACTGAGTTGCTGAGGAGAGGTTAATAGCAAGCCCTATTTTGGCAAAAATTCCCAACTTGGAAAGGGCAAGATCCTCATGAGTTCTTCACTGGGCAGACAAGCAGCAGGGTAATTCCTAGACCACATTTATGCTGTCCAAGAACAGAGGAGAGGTGAGATCCAGAACACTGGGATCCCAAAGTGAAAATTTGGGCTGAAATTATTCAGAATGGTTCCCTCTGCAGGTCAGGGCCCACTGATCTTAGATTTGGTTACACTTGTTTTGGATTTTTGTGCCTGAAAGATTTCTACCATTGTTCCATTTGACTTGTATTCAAATAAAGTTTAAAAACAAATACATTAAAAAAAAAAAAAAAAGAGGCAACCTGAGACTAATTTTACATTTTGTGTGTGCAATGTAATTAACTCAGTATATTAACATGGATGAGAATGGTATTATTGCACAGCTTGGATCATAGCTCCTGCCCCTTGCCTTTACTTTTGGCCAGTGAGCCAGTTTATGCTTGTTGACTGAGGAGGAGGAGATAAAATATACAATGAAGGCCTCACCTACAGAGCTCTGTGTTTGTGACATAGTATGAAAAAGTGATTTCTTCTTATAGGTATGGCTTATCTCAATGTAAAACCCAATATGTGACACTGAGAAGTTGGCACATACTTAAAAAATACAAAAACACTTTTATATCAGAATCTTATATTGCTGATTGTTTTCCTAAGATTTTTCTCATTTTTATTTCATATACCAGTTTAAATCTATGTTGATTTGTTTCAGCTCTGTGAAGTGCTTATATCTGAGGCAGACAGAAGTGGAAAAAATATTTGTATTTTAATGACTAAATAGTCAGCTGGTAAACTACCAATGGCTAATCTATAGCCTGCCAGGCTCCTCTGTCCATGAAATTCTCCTGGCAAGAATACTGGAATGGGTAGTGATTTCCACCTCCAAGGGATCTTTTTGACCCCAGGGATTGAACCCATGTTTCTTGTGACTCCTGCATTGGCAGTCAGATTTTTTTAATCATTAGTGCCAGCTGGGAAGCCCAATCTGAGATTAGGGAATCTGAATGGTGATTATGTTCCAATAAAATTATTTCTTAAATTCATTATCTTTCTTTAAATTTTTTTCAACAATATTTTGAGGAAAGTATACTCATTGGCGTAATAGGTTGAATTTCATATTGAAACAATACAGCTCTCCTTCTAGAGAACTAATTAGATTGGAAAATAATGATATTAATTGTTGAGCTAATATTATCTTCTTAAGGTTAGGAAAATTTTAAATATGCTTAAAGTAAAACAGTACTGATTAATATTTTAGAAATATTATTATGACAGGAATAAAAATAAATCATATTAAAATAATACTAGTAGAGGATAGTTTCAATGAAACTGACATCACATTTCAATTTACTGTCTGATTTGACATATTTACTGTCTTTTTACCACTAAGAGTTCCCTTAGGAAAATGAAACAACAATAATGAAAATAATTTAAAAATTTAAATATGCCCAGTTCTTTCACACAATTTGAGCAATGAACTTTTTATGTGTTAGACTGCTTATGAGATGCTATAAAACTCTGGAGACCAGGGGGTGAGGGACCATTTGCTTCTTTTGATAAGCCTGGTGCCCTCCCATTTAACTGTTCTGACATGAGTTACATATTGACATAACTATTACCAATATCTTTCTAACTGCTCTAATAACACATTCTTGTTATTTCAAAGTATCTGTGCTGGTAAGTCAGTGCTAATGATTAGAAAAGCACAAATGTATGTAGACTTAGTAGTGTAATTTCATTGTAAATATTGAATAATATATTTCCATATAGATGATAAAACTAGGGCTGTCCTGTTCTAAGCAGTAAATGAACTCTGACTCTTCTCCATCAATCTTGATCTAGTAATTTTTTATGATTCCAAAATGAAACATCCTTTTTAAAGAAGTCTCTTTTTATTAGTGTAATATAGCACATGGTATTCCTTCACTATATATATGCAGGTTGGAATGAAAATATCAGCAGCTGATGTCTGCAGGATGTTTTATGGCTTACATAGCCTCTTCATGTATCCCACTCTATTTAAAAAAGAACTTGAAACTCAAGGAAGTTAAGTGATTTGTCTAAGATCTCAGAGCTTGGTGAATGACACAGAGCGGGCTTAATATTTTCTGACCCTAAAACCCAGGCTTTTTCCAATGCTAAACCATTTTCCCTGTTGAATATTCGAGGTTAAGAGCTTTGAGGATACATGACCTGGGTTTGAATCCTGACACTTGGATTAACCTTGGATAAGACATTTAACATCTTAGTCCATGTAAACTGGAGAAACTCTCCGTAACAACCTTATACAGTTGTGAGAATGAAACAAAATAACTTGCTGTTTTGCCCTTAGCACAGTGCCTGGCACTTTGCAATCAAATCAATAAATATTGGTTATTGATAACATGTACAGTCATGTGCTTACTTATGTTTACTAGTGATCAGTTGTTTTGACTTTCCTCAAGTTTCTCAAGGGAAATAACTTTCAATTCATTTATATTTTCTGTAGACGCTAGAAAAATGTTCTTGGAATGAATGCGGAAGCGAACGAGGTTAGAAAAAGCTTTTGGAATGAATGTTGGAATGAATGAAAACAAAATGTTTCAATATGGCACTTAATTAAACTATTGAAGTAATTGGAACCCATTATAAGCATCTATTCTAGAGAATATGAATAACTAAAAATCTGAATTTTTTTCACTTACGGTCCAATTAGTAGTAGTTCCTTCTGAATTATGATGACAATACTTTATTCATCGATGCTAAAACTCTCCGCTTTCACAGATAATCATTTTAATTTTTGCATATCTAGGTTTTTCATAATTTTTGGCATTTCTCTCAGATAAATATTCTTATATACCACTAGAGCCATAATATTCATATCTGAGCTTACCAAATAGCCAAATTCAGTTTTTTATAGATTTTCACATCTGGTAACAAATTTAGTCATTATCATATAATCAGCCATAATGTGTAAAATCTTTGGAATTGCTTTCCCTTTCTTTAAAAAGACTTTATATCATATAAAGTAATGAAGACAAAATAACTTTCTTTAAATATATGCATTATCATATTTAGAAGTAGAGGAAAAAGTAACAGCAGGGTGCAGATATGTGCGTAACAAATAGGGCAAAGTGTATAAAATACTAAATTCACTTTAGTTAAATTTCAAATTAATAAATGCTTATCATTTCTGGGGCAGTTATTGCATTTGTATTCTTTTTTCATTATCAAACATGAGAATATAATCTTTCTCTCTTAGGATTTCATTGTTTCTTCTGTCTCTGATGTCACATTCCCTTGCTATGGTAGAAACAGCAAGAGCCAACTACTTATAAGCAAGCAAGAAGAGCTTGTTTTTAGGTAAATGATCTTGGGAACAACACAAAGAGCTTGATAATAAACAGCTATCTATACTCTTCTCAGACTTTCCCACACTGCTTTAAAAATGGTTTTGGTAAAAGATTGAGATGAATGCAAATATATTAATTAAAATGGTCAGGGATTTATAATAACTCTCCAAGAGGCTCTTCTCCTGGTGGCCTCCAAAACCACCAGGAATCATTCCAAAGTCTATTGCCTTTCTGAGTATCAAAACCATTAGACAGCTGAAGAGACCAATGTGAGCAAGATCCATTCGTTTATGATGGACCAGGGTCTTCAGAGTCCTGAGGTCCAGACTAGGCTGGCTCCCAGGCTCTTGTCAGTTGGATAGCAGATTTTGAAGCCCCAGTCAGAGAGTACAGGGCAGTTTCTTATTAATTCCTAAGGTGAGGAATTCCAGGACATTGTGTGTGTGTGTGCATGTGTCCTAAGTCACTTCAGTTGTATCTGACTCTTTGCAACCCCATGGACTGTAACCTGCCAGGCTCCTCTGAACATGGGATTTTCCAGGCAAGAATACTGGAGTGAGTTGTTATGCTCTCCTCTAGGGGATCTTCCCGAATCAGGAATCGAATCCATGTCCCATAGCATCTCCTGCACTGGCAGCATGGTTCTTTACCACCAGCGCCACCTGGGAAGCCCTAATGGACCAGCCTACGCACTAGCTTAGTGCTAAGTGATTTGTATGCATTGTCTCATTTAATGATCCAGCAACATCTGCCCTACCAATGTGTGTACTTAGTCACTCATTAGTATCCGACTCTTTGCAACCCCATGGAATATACCATCCATGGAATTCTCCAGGCGAGAATACTGGAGTGGGTAGCCTTTCCTGTTTTCTAGGGGATCTTCCCAACCCAGGGATCAAACCCAGGTCTCCTGCATTGCTGGCAGATTCTTTACCACCTGAGCCACAAGGGAAGCCCAGCTGGCAACAGCAGAGAAGTTTGAGTTCTGTACTGATCTGATGCCCCGTTCCCTCAACGAGAGAGATTTTCATATGCAGTGCCCCTTTCCTTACATGCTTGTGATTTAAGAAAAGTATTTGAGAGTCAGTATATACCAATAGGCTAAATATAATCAAGTGCCAAAACAACAGGAGAGACAGTGGATGCTCAGAGTGGTGGGAAAGCGTGAAAGTCCTGTTTGCCCCTCCCTGGAGAGTGTTGGAGAAAGTTTCAAGGAGGGTGCTAAGCATATGTACAGGGGAAGGGGTATGAGGAGCCTAACGTTACTGACAGGAGTGTGCAGTGGGAGGGCTAGATTGCAGTATTAATGAGGACCTTTGGCACTCTCAAGATGAGTAATCACTTTTTATAGCCATTGTTACTAGTTTGGCTTTGATGGCTTTAAAAAATTAAGGTGCAAATCTTTTTACCCAGTGTTCCAACTCCTCTTAATTTATATATTAATTTGCTAATTCTGAGGAGCAAGACACTATGAAGGGTTATTCTAAAACTAATGCATTGTATTGCACTGTATTATGTGACTGTGCATGATATTTTGGTATTTTATCCTAAAATATCAGGGAAATAAAATCCAACAAATGGGCTTTCTCCTAGGCTCTACCTTCGCAGACTGCTTTAAATAGTTCTGCATTTGCTTTTGTAAACTAGATGATTTTGAATTGTTTATTGGAAGGAAATTTTAAAAAGCAAGTGTGGTATTTAGACAATTTGGAGGAGGGGAAGAAGGGAAAGGGAGAAATTGTACAGGATAATTAAGTTCCATCTTTGTATTTGTTTAAGTTCAGGCCTGTTTAATTGACCTACTCTAATCTACTGCAAAGGATGTGGAGGTATAAATATTCCACAGTGCTGTTATGCTTGTGTTAAAACAAAAACAAAAGCCTTCTAGTTTTTAAAAATATTGGCACATTTGCTGTACTTGATAAGAAACGCAAATGGATAGCTCTCTAGCACCAGCTTGAAATAATACCTTAAGTAGGGAAGGTGCCCATGTCTTTTCTTAAGCTGACTGGTTGAGTGCTAGTATGGCCAATAAACTCGTATTACTAGGAAAACAGTTTTCAGAAGTTTGTGCTATATTTCTATCAGCTTTTGGACATGGAGAACTTTAACAACTCTCTTTGTCACACTAATGGTCTTTCTTGTGTGTTTCAACAAGTCAACTACTTCCTGCTTATCCTCTTGGTCTCATTACTGTTCACCTACAGACAATGGAAGTTCAGGGCAACAAACGTAGGGAGACCTAGCTCCTGAATTTCCTCTGAGACTCAAAAGAGGAGGTTTGGGGCTGTTTTTCATAGAAAAGTTAATCTTGCAGTTGACCACTTGACCATCCAACTATATGTAATATGGCTCTGGTAGCTTCCCTGGTGGCTCAGATGCTAAAGTGTCTGCCTGCAATGTGGGAGACCTGGGTTCGATCCCTGGGTCGGGAAGATCCCCTGGAGAAGGAAATGGCAACCTACTCCAGTACTCTTGCCTGGAAGATTCCATGGATGGAGGAACCTGGTAGGCTACAGTCCATGGGGTCACAAAGAGTTGGACATGACTGAGCAACTTCACTTCAGTATTAAATTACACATTTAGTAGTCTATACATGACAGGAAGCTCATTCAATTAATTTCTCTGCTTTTCCTTTTGTCTTGGAAGGCATTTCTTTCTTCACTGAAGAAGCCCTGATTAAGTGGGAGAAGGCGTATTTTGAACTCTTTGTTGTCAGGATGTTAAAATGATGAAAATATCATCGCTGATATGCTCCACTGGAAACATCTTGTTCATGGAGTAGAATGCATATCCCTGGGGAAGGCTGTCCTGCGTTATGGAGCAGGTAAACAGGTGGAGATGGAGGCACGTCACTTCAGGTCTCCTGTAGCCCCACATTAACATGCTTGGACTTGAGCTTGATGCTTCCCAAATGGGCTTGCTGGTGCCCCTTGCTTAGACTCTGCTTCTGACAGGCCACAGGCTGTAGAGAGATTCTTGCTGGACTCTGCAGTTTTCTGGCTTCCCTTGTTTGACAGAATCCAATTCTCCTGACCTTCAAGACACGGAGCAGAACTCATCACTTCCACTTGGCCTACCCAAGTACGTAAAGCTATGCTCCTGGAATACCACTGCCATGGTTAGTTTAATTTTAATTTATTGCAGAGATGGTTTTATGCATATGACTTTATAACTGCATATACCCTGAGACCTCCGAAGGTCAAATAAATAATAAATGCTCATTAAGAGCTTGGTGCTTTTGCTGAAACTGGCCAACAAAGGTGTCATTGGTGATACTTTCATGTGGACAAATAGCATCCAAGTCAAGTGGGACCTAGTATTAAACTATTACAGCATTTGACTTTGCTGCTTTAGAAAATTACATGCCTGCAATGCCTAGTCTATCATTAAAATAGTGGGACAGTTTAAAACTGGGAGTTACCTGCTGATTAATCTATTTTTCTTTTAAACCATTGGAATTTGGGGGGTAGGGGTTATTGTTGATATGTGTATGTGTGTGTGTGTGTATATAGAATGGGAGAGAAGGTGGAGAGAGGAGAAAGAAAGAATAAATCCTCATACTTCTTAGAAATCTCCTCCAGCTGTTAGAGGTTACAGAAGGAGACCCTAATTTTTACCTGTGAATGAAGCACAGAACGGGGTATCCAGGTGACCCCAGACTGCAGGCTGCAGAATTCCTGCCATGGAAATCCTGGCATCAGATGTTGTGTTCAAGGTCAAAGTGCTGCCCCCATCTCTGACATGCTGTCTCTTTCTCCATATCCTTGGGCTGCTGTAGGGGGCTGGATGTGGATCTACAAGAAAGTATTCAGTGTACCCAAGGCCTCCTATCTGAAAAATGTTGAATCACTGCACATGAGTAAAAGTTAATTCTTTTAAAGAATAAAACATAGAAATCTGACAATTTTGGTTGATAGCACTCATATAATCTGATCAAACAATATAAACTATTAATGTGCTAGGGAATTCTGCTTTATAAACTTAAGTGTTACACTACGTTCTCCTTTGTTTTAAGCATGCTCTCCTTTGTTTTAACTACTAAGATATATTTACAACCTAATTATGTACATAGATTCTATTCCTTATCCTAAACATATTTATAGCTAAGAAAGGAAACCTAAAATTGAGATAATTATGTTCGTCTCATTGGCTTAAAAGCAATCATGACCATAAAACCATTTTGGAAACATAGTTTTGCTTAAAATCAAACAAAATCAAAACATAGAAGTTAGCTTTCAATTTTAATAATGCAGAATTAATCTTATTTTAGAAGGGTTATCATCATAGATTATTATAGTCTGTATTTCTTTGACGTGTATAATTCTTATCTTTCTGTTTTAATAACTTTGCTCATGTCAGAACTACATTCACATGGAGATGCCCTGATGACTGAAGAAAGAAAGAAAGTGAAGTCGCTCAGTCGTGTCCGACTCTTTGCGAGCCCATGGACTGTAGCCTACCAGGCTCCTCCATCCATGGGATTTTCCAGGCAAGGGTACTGGAATGAGTTGCCATTTCCTTCTCCAGGGGATCTTCCTGACCCAGGGATTAAACCTGGGTGTCCTGCATTGCAGGCAGACGCTTTACCATCTGAGCCACCAGGGAAGCTCAATAATTGAAATCGCTCTCCAATTTCTAATCAAACATTTGGTCCTCATTCTACTCAAGAGCCAGTTTTGGATGAGGTATGGAATGGTGGAAAAGATAAAGAGTGGAAAGGATGTAGGAGAATAAGAGGATAATTACCAAGTTTCTTTTTCTTCTAGCTCCTTCCTTGCAAGTCCTCCTGGTGAATCTTGTCCCTCCCTCAGGTTTACAGGATTAGTTTTAATCCATCCAAAGTTCTTATCTTGTTCTGGATGTCTTAGAGTTTTCCTTGATGTGGACAAATTTAATTCATTTTACTATGGCCCACAAAATCACCATCATCCTGACTTGCATTGTTGACAACATTATATATTCTACAGGCTAAACATAAAAATAGAAGACTTATTTTAGACCTATCAATTCTACATGGCCCTATTACTGTTAAAGTGTAGAATCCTTAATAATTGGTATATAATTGCTAACATGGTGATTTTTTTTTCAGCCATGTGTTGAGATATTGTTTTAGACTCACAGGATTCCCAAGGTCTAGACAAGCATATACAGGCTGAGCAAAGGTAAAGTAAAAAATAAATGCAAACACCATTCAATAAGGACATTCAAGTGCTAGGTACTCTGCTGGTCTCTGACCTGCATTATCTCATTTACTGCTCATGGCCACAGCAGGAGAGAAGCATTCCTATTTGCCCAGTTTACAGATGTGGAGACTAAGACAGAGAGAGTAACAGATCCAGGGCAAGTAGACAGGCTGAGATTTCACTCAAGTCCATCTGACTCCAAAGCCTGTGCTCTGAACTACAGAGCTTCAACATCTGCGAATCAAAACATTAACTGATAAGTAGTGAAAAGGGATGCTTTGCATTGAAAGTAAAATGCGTTTTTCTTCATAAAGAAAACCAGTCATTAAAAACTGCAGTGTGAAAGGGTACAGGACCTCATATTTCCACCAGGCAATTCCTCTCTCTGTGAATTTAGATTCAATCCACTATCAATATTTTCTGGCAATATTTCTTTCATTTTACCACTATATCATTTGTAAGGTTCAGTGTTTTCAGAACTAAAACAGGCCAATCCTTACCATGCCTTATCAGCACTATTTGTATTTTAAATTACTGGAACCATTGCAGCCAATCACATTAGAAGACAGAGGACACTGTTGTTAATTCCAGGCAATATGTGAAGTGGATAAAAACCCTTGAGCTAGCTATACCACCATTTCCCAGATGTTTGTCAGACCTGTCTATTTTCTCTAACTCACATGCAGAGAAACCCAGACAAATCTGTATCTTTTTTTTTATCTTGTATTGACCAAGTTCTAGGAATAAAATGTTTTCCTGAGCAATGACAACAGCAACAAAAACACTATTGAGTTTCTTGCAGTTCAAACTACAATATATTTATTTGTATAGCTTGTCTGAAGTCTGTCCCTTTTGTATAGAACTTTTAACTTGATTTTTTTTAAGCAACTGCTCAGCCTTGCTCCTTAGACCCACAGACTTTAAAAGTATCCTAAAATGAAGCAAAAGAAAAATTCCAAGGAAAAAAAATTGGCATTTTCCTAATGGGAAAATGGGAAAAGTAATAATTCTCCTTTAAAAGAGCTCTGATTTATTAGGATTCCAAATTTAGCTTCCCCCAGATGGATATTCCTTTTAAGGAACCCATCATTTTTTAAGTATTAATTTCTTTTATATAATTGTGATATTCCTCCTATACTTAAGTCTTTTATACCTTCTGGTGTTTGCTGGTATTTCTTCATGTATCTTGTCTTGCAGATTTGTTCACTCCATCTCTGCCTCTGTCATAACAAGGCCATCTTCTTCCCAATTGTCTCCTCTCTTCCATGTGTCTCTTCTTCTCTTTATTAGGACAATAGTCATATTGGACTAAGGGCCCAGCATACTCCAGTATGACCTCAGTTTAACTCAATGAATTATATTTGTAACAACTCTATTTCCAAATGAGATTACATTCTCATGTCCTGAGGTTAAGACTTCAACATATCTTTTAGGGGTACACAATTTATCCCATAATACATATTACACTGCTTATGCTAAGTAAAATAAGCAATTCTAGTGAACGTCAGAATAAATCTGATGGTGTTGTCAAGTACAGGGAAGAAGGAAAGAATTAAAGAATTAGATTGGCCAACAGATATTTACTGAGCACTTCATGTGTGCTACAATGTAGATTACTAGATAAGCACCATATAATCTATCTTCAAAGACATCACAATTGAACTGAAGGATTTTGGATATTGTACATGTTCAGAAGCAAATAGAGAAATATATTTTTTACCTTAAAACACAATCAACAACCAAGAAGAGAACAAAAATACTTCTGTGCCACCCCCCACTACACCCCATCCTCCCCCATACCCCCACTCCTCCACCAAACTGCAAAGTAAGGTTTCCAAGTCTGTACTATATATACATGTGGTTTCCTTGTGGAAAAGTACTTTAATAGCCTATTAACTCCTATCACTCCTTGGAAGGAAAGTTATGACCAATCTAGATAGCATATTCAAAAGCAGAGACATTACTTTGCCAACAAAGGTCCGTCTAGTCAAGGCTATGGTTTTTCCAGTGGTCATGTATAGATGTGAGAGTTGGACTGTGAAGAAAGCTGAGCTCCGAAGAATTGATGCTTTTGAACTGTGGTGTTGGAGGAGACTCTTGAGAGTCCCTTGGACTGCAAGGAGATCCAACCAGTCCATTCTAAAGGAGATCAGTCCTGGGTGTTCTTTGGAAGGAATGATGCTAAAGATGAAAGTCCAGTACTTTGGCCACCTCATGCGAAGAGTTGACTCATTGGAAAAGACTCTGATGCTGGGAGGGATTAGGGGCAGGAGGAGAAGGGGACGACAGAGGATGAGATGGCTGGATGGCATCACCGACTCAATGGACGTGAGTTTGAGTGAACTCCAGGAGTTGGTGATGGATAGCGAGGCCTGGCGTGCTGCAATTCATAGGGTCGCAAAGAGTCGGACATGACTGAGCAACTGAACTGAACTGAACTCCTATCAACATAAAATTGTAGCAATCATATCCATTTGATTTTCCTATCTTCTACAGATTAGTCAGGCATATTGAAAGCAGTGAGAATAACAACCAAAAACCTGATAATAAAAGAAGAGACATGACGGAGAAAGGGAATGCTGCTGCTGCTGCTGCTAAGTCGCTTCAGTCGTGTCCGACGATGTGCGACCCCATAGACGGCAGCCCACCAGGCTCCCCCATCCCTGGGATTCTCCAGGCAAGAACACTGGAGTGGGTTGCCATTTCCTTCTCCAATGCATGAAAGTGAAAGGTGAAAGTGAAGTCGCTCAGTCGTGTCCGACCCTCAGCGACCCCATGAACTGCAGCCTTCCAGGCTCCTCCATCCATAGGATTTTCCAGGCAAGAGTACTGGAGTGGGGTGCCATTGCCTTCTCCGGGAGAAAGGGAATAGGAGAATTGAAAATTTGTTACTTCTGAAATCATGCAGTGTAGAGACAATCCCATATGCTTTGTCAGGTTCTATGAACCTTATTCCTTACAATATAATAATTGATGTTCAGTGTAATGACCCCAAGATATGGAGAAACATTTAGATTCTGATCAATATGTTATATTTAATAAAACAGACACATCTGCAACATATTTAGAGTTTGCTCCAAAATTGTTAAAAATGTTAAATGATAAAACCAAACTATTTACAAAACTTAATTGACAGTGATAGAGCCCATGAGCGTTTTTGGCAGGTTTCGCTGACATGCAAGTGAGTGGCAGATACATGTTTAGAATTTCAGTGCTGAGGAAGATGATAAAAAATGCTAGGCTGGTACGGTCATAATGTCTAGAACTTGGCCCCTTATTAGCACTGAGAAACAAAACTGGATTTACAGTGTTCCAGAGTTGTATGAATCTAGAGAAATAGTGTCTAGCACTTTTCCCATCAGTTCAGTTCAGTCACTCAGTCATGTCTGATTCTTTGCAGCCCCATGGACTGCAGCACACCAGGCTTCCCTGTCCATCACCAACTTCCAGAACTTGCTCAAGCTCATGTCCATCAAGTCGGTGATTCCATCCAACCATCTCATCCTCTGTCGTCCCTTTCTGTTCCTGCATGCAGCATCAGGGTCTTTTCAAATGAGTCAGTTCTTCACATCAGTGGCCAAAATATTGGAGTTTCAGCTTCAGCATCAGTCTTTCCAATGAATATTCAGTACTGATTTACTTTTGGAGTAACTAGTTGATCTCCTTGCGGTCGAAGGGACTCTCAAGAGTCTTCTCCAACACCACAGTTCAAAAGCATCAATTCTATGACACTCAGATTTGTTTATAGTTCACCTCTCGCATTCATACATGATTACTGGAAAAACCATAGCTTTGGTTAGATGGACCTTTGTTGGCAAAGTAATGTCTCTACTTTTTAATACTGTCTAGATTGGTTATTGCTTTTCTTCCAAGGAGCAAACGTCTTTTAATTTCATGGCTGCAGTCACCATCTGCAGTGATTTTGGAGCTCAAAAAATAAAGTCTGTCACTGTTTCCATTGTTTCCCCATCTATTTGCCATGAAGTGATGGGACCAGATGCCATGATCTTAGTTTTGTGAGTGTTGAGTTTTAAGCCAAATTTTTCACTCTCCTCTTTCACTTTCATCACAAGGATCTTTACTTCCTCATTGCTTTCTGCCATAAGGGTAGTGTCATCTGCATATTTGAGGTTATGGATATTTCTCCCAGCAATCTTGATTCCAGCTTGAGCTTCATCCAGCCTGGCATTTCACATGATGTACTCTGCATATAAGTGAAATAAGCAGGGTTACAATATATAGCCTTGACGTACTCCTTTCCCGATTTGGAATCAGTCTGTTTTTCTATGTCTAGTTCTAACAGTTGCTTCTTGACCTGCATACAGCTTTCTCAGGAGGCAAGTAAGGTGATCTGGTATTCCCATCTCTTTCAGAATTTTCCAGTTTGTTGTGATCCACACAGTCAAAGGCTTTGGCATTGTCAATAAAGCAGAAATAGATGTTTTTCTGGAACTCTCTTGTTTTTTTGATGATCCAAGAGATGTTGGCAATTTGATCTCTGGTTCCTCTGCCTTTTCTAAATCCAGGTTGAACCTCTGGAAGTTCACAGTTCATGTAATGTTGAAGCCAGGCTTGGTGAATTTCAAGCATTACTTTGCAAGCATGTAAGATGAGCACAATTTTGCCGTAGTTTGAGCATTCTTTGGCATTGCCTTTCTTTGGGATTGGAATGAAAATTGACCTTTTCCAGTCCTGTGGCCACTGCTGGCATATTGAGTGCAGCACTTTCACAGCATCATCTTTTAGGATTTGAAATAGCTCAACTGAAATTCCATCACCTCCACTAGTTTTGTTCACAGTGATGCTTTACAAGGCCCACTTGACTTTGCATTCCAGAATGTCTTGCTCTAGGTGAGTGATCATATCATTGTGTGATGAAGATCTGGGTCATGAAGATCTTTTTTGTATAGTTCTTCTGTGTATTGTTGCCACCTCTCCTTAATATTTTCTGCTTCTGTTAGGTCCATACCATTTCTGTCTTTTATTGTGCCTATCTTTACATGAAATATTCCCTTGGTATCTTTAAGTTTCTTGAAGATATCTCTTGGCTTTCCCATTCTATTGCTTTCCTCTCTTTCTTTGCATTGATCACTAAGGAAGGCTTTTTTATCTCTCCTTGCTATTCTTTGGAACTCTGCATTCAAATGGATATATCTTTCTTTTTTCCTTTACCTTTCGCTTCTCTTTTTTTTTCACAGCTATTTGTAAGGCCTCCTCAGACAACCATTTTGCCTTTTTGCATTTCTTTTTCTTGAGGATGGTCTTGATCCCTGCCTCCTGTACAATGTCATGAACCTCCATCCAAAGCTCTTCAGGCACTTTATCAGATCTAATCCCTTGAATCTATGTGTCAATTCCACTGTATAATCATAAGGGATTTGATTTAGATCATACCTGAATGGTCCAGTGTTTTTCCCTATTTTCTTCAATTTAAGTCTGAATTTGACAATAAGGAGTTCATGATCTGAGCCACAGTCAGCTTCCAGTCTTGTTTTTGCTGACTGTATAGAGTTTCTCCATCTTCAGCTGCAAAGAATATAATCAATCTGATTTCAGTATTGACTATCTGGTGATGTCCATGTGCAGAGTCTTCTCTTGAGTTGTTGGAAGAGGGTATTTGATATGACAAATGCATTCTCTTTGCAAAACTCTGTTAGCCTTTGCCCTACTTCATTTTGTACTCCAAGGCCAAATTTACCTGTTACTCCAGGTATCCCTTGACTTCCTACTTTTGCATTCCAGTCTCCTATAATGGAAAGGACATATTTTTGGATGTTAGTTCAAGAAGGTCTTGTAGGTCTTCATAGAACCATCCAACTTCAGCCTCTTCAGCATTACTGGTTAGGGCATAGACTTGCATTACTGTGATATTGAATGGTTTGCCTTGGAAATGAACAGAGATCATTCTGTTGTTTTTGAGATTGCATCCAAGTACTGCATTTCAGACTCTTGTTGACTATGATGGCTGCTCCATTTCTTCTAAGGGATTCTTGCCCACAGTAATATATATAATAGTTATCTGAGTTAAATTCACCCATCAAGACTGGTCCCTATGGGGAGCCCGCAGTTGTAGCTGATCCTGTGCATTTCAGAGCCTAGCATGATTCAGAAACTGACTGGGCAGTTAAGCTTTCCTCTGCAGACTTTCTAGGGTAGGCATTACAAACTCAAATGCCTTCAGGGATCTAGCAGGCAATATGAATGAATTAAGTGTGACAGGTATGAGATCTTATTTGGAAACTAATTTGGACAGAATGTGCCCCCCTAAAAACATTGTCATGTGCATTTTCTATATGATATGTGTTTTAAAAATTATCCAGCCTGGAACTGAATTCAGATCTAGGGCTTCCAGTTCACAGCCTTGGTGACCAGCATCAAGCCATCCAGTTCTAGACCCCACATGATCTTGGTTTCTCATGGCCCAGGTCTGCTATCATTCTTTTTGGTCTGTTTTCTCCCAGGGGCCTTGGTATTCTGGAAATGAGAAGTGAGAGAATATCTACTGGCCTAACCCTTACCAAAGAATGTTTTCAAGGGGCACTGGTCCTATGAGATATTCCTGGAAAAAAAAAAGTAGTATCTGGTTATCAAATAATTATGGGAAATAACACATATGCTCCCCCTCTTTAAGTGATCACTATACACATTCACAGATTAAAAGCTCTGAGGGGGCTTTTAGTAAAGAAAATGAGTAATTCAATATTTTAATTCAAAGCTAACCACACTTAGTTTATTACTGAACTTTCCTCCTCCTTTATAATTACATCATGAAGAACCAGTGTTCCATGCAGAGTACTCTGGAAAACACGAACAGGCATTACCTCTTAATGCTATATTACATTCTCTAAGTGGGAAAGCCAGGATTAATTCTTAAACGTGCAAAGAATTTATTTAAGTCTTTACATGTTAAAAGGTAAACTTGTTTAGAGTTTGGTACAGGGAGGGAACAGCCATCACAGACATCCCACTTTGTCCCTCCAGTCAATGTTAGGGAAAAAGATTTGGCCCTTTTCTCCATCCAGTTACTTGCTTCACCCGGAGGCAAGAGTAACTTCTCTGGTTTGGCCGTGTCCTGGTTATAGTGTGTGAGCTTACTCTTACCCCCAGATCTGGAAACAGGCCATTCTTTTCATTCTCTCCCTTGGACCACTAGCCTGTAACAGAGAGGGTGTCTTCCTTTCCTCCTCCTCTGTTGGTTCTTCAGAAGGATAGGACTTCTGTCCTTGGCAGGAGGGAAGTTCTGCCTTCTTCCCTGGTCCAGCTTTACTAGGCAGCTCCTTACCTTAGACACCACGGCTGTCCTGCTTCTGCCTCCTTGGCTGAGTTCTTTGCGTGCATACTCAACTGACCATCACCTGGACGTGAAAAGGGACCAGTGGCAGGATTCAGACAGCAAACGTATTCATTAGCCTTCAACATTATGCACAGAATAAAAAGTCAACTCTACTAAACCATTGCCCAGGTCTTTAGCATGAGCAGCAGAACCTCCTTGTACTCTGCTGACTGTTGTGGACTGAGAGAGAGAAAATAGCATTTATCAGAGAGACCACTTATTTTTCTAGTTTCCTTTTTTTTCTTTTTCTTCTTCTTCTTCTTCTTTTTTAACTATAACCTTCAGAAATCAGTTAGAAAAGACCCTTTGCATCTCAGGCTATAATTTTTTGAGGAAATGATGTAATAGGTTGTTCTATTTCTAATCTTGAGAGTATTTTGTTTGGGGTGTATTTCAAATGTTGATGATAGACTGATATGAAAATGCCCGTTCATGCTCAAAATCTAGGACAAAGGTTATTTCCACAAAGTTCAATAGAAAGTAATAAATAATTCTGAAATATTGTCTTAAAATAAGAATATAAAATATTATAATTTGTCAAGCCTTCAAGTCTATGTTGGCTTATTATTGCCAACCCAGCAGGTATAACAAAAGCTCCTGCCTCTGGCCTGACATTTCAGCTGCCTAGAGAGGTCCACCTCTGCTCACCAAGACTTGTTTATCAAAGTTTCAGCCATTCTTTCAAAAACCTCTATTTCATGTCAGATACAGTTTAATTGTACTAATTCTCTCTGTTACATCAATTTGTCAATAAGGATTCTCCATCTTGCCCACTGTATCTGCAATATCTTGAACTGTGATAAATAATGCATTTCTGATGATACACTGAGGCCATTTGTACGAAAGCACTACTAAAGCTAATACAGCTACAAGAAAGAAACCACCGTTAATCTGAATTCATAGGACCTTTTGTGAGAGTTTATTTCTGTAAAAATAATAGTATCTTGAGGGTTGGTCTAGAATGAAGGGAAACTACAGGCTATTTGCATCTGCCTCATTGCTTCACAGACGATCTTGTAGAAGTGAAATGCAAAACTCACGTGGACTTGGTCGTGACTTTAAATCCCATCTCTGGTAGAAGAAAAATTGGGGTGATATGAGCTGTATCATCCTGTAGTTGCATGTTCTGTTCATAACTAAAACTCATTAGCTCAGTTACATCATTTAACAACAACCTGTAGCATACACTGCTGTTGCAACACACGACATTTTATAAATGTAGATTTTTATCCTTTCCTTTGAGTTTTCATTGTTCAACCAAGTGACATAAAATCAGAATAACTGAATTAGTTTTTATCACCAGAAAGAAAAGAAAATACAGTAAGAGTCTGACTGCATAGCTATTTTTCAACTTCTGTGTACAGGGTGGAAATTTACTTACTCTACCTGTCTATCCCCGGGTCCTATGTCACCTCCAGAAACATCTGAGTCAAGGATATTGTACTTAGGAAGACTGTCAGAATCTTCCCTGGATGCCTTTTTCACCAGCTAAGATGCTTTATTGATCCAAAATGAGATTAAACAGTAATGCTTTATAACGCTTTTAAAATAAAATAAAGCACCTACACTCTAAAAGCAAAAAACAATCATCTTTTGAACATCTTGCTTTAAATAATATCTTGTTAAGGATTGTCCAACTTAACCAGTGTGCGTCAAAGCTTATGCCTCTCAAGTGTGCTGACACGCTGTGCCCAGGAAATTTTGGTTTGATTTCCAGCACTGGCAGACAAATTGTGGATCATAAATCCTGGTATAAGGCAATGGTTTTCTAGATCAACAGGAGACACTCAAGACAAGAAACAGAGAAACAGGAGAGGGGGTAGAGTCACCTCTCTGTAATCCACAAACCTTTCTGATGCCCTTACAAGGATTTTGAGTGCATTTCTGCCAGTATCAGCAATGGTGAAGTTCACCTTCACTAAAATCTAATTCCAGCACTAACTGGCAGGCCAGCACTAGTGAAAATAACATTCCGGTTCCCTCCATGACCTCAGTCCCGACATGATAACGGGAGCCCTCAACAACTCATTTTAGCTTGGAATTCTTGATGGTTTATTTAGTTTGACTGGCTGTCGGAGATTGCCATTATGAATACAGTTGCTAGGGAAGGCCTGCCGTCGTGCTGTTTGGCTTTTAAAGGGGTCAGGATTTTGCAACATCTCAAATAACACTTACGGCTTAATGTCTGCAAACAATGCAGCATTTAACATTTACTATGCGTGAAGAGGATCATAGTTCATCATTTATTATTCAAAAATTATGTAAAATATTTTTATGATGGAATATGAAGTATGTGTTCAAAATATTCATGTATATAAACAACACATAATAAATTTACCTAAAACCATCAATATGTACTCAAAGAGGTATCTGGAGTTCTGTAACATGGAACTAAATTTTAAATATTTCAAAATTCAGACTTTTAATCACATTATCTTTCAAGTAGATGAGACTGAGCTCTTCACTTTAGTGAAATGAGCGTTTAATTCCCTATCCAAGGGGACTAGCTTTTTTATGGTAGAGAAAGGCTAGGTTCATCATAATTTCACTACACAGGTTTCTCAATTCAAAAACTGATTGCCTGTTCCATCTTCTCATCTTACATGTTTCAACAGCATGTTTTGGTTTCCTATAAAAGAAGGTGATTTTGAATATTGGTTTTTGAAACCTGGTAAGAGCAGAAAACACTGCAGTCCAAGTGAAGATGGTGTGAGCAGTGTAGCCATTCTGATTTGCATTCCGCATTTGTCATTCAATTCCCGAAACTTCTCTCAAACAGGAGGGTAGATTTCAATAAAACGTTAAAGTCAATGGTGACAGAATGAGAATGGATCCAATAAAATTTTTCTCTTAACAAGATACATAAATAATACAAGCCTTTAGCTACTGTCTTTTGTAGGAAGACATCTATTCTGTTAGTAGAGTGACTTCAATGAGTTTAAATGCCACACATTGGAGAGGCAGCCTACACATAGCAAGCCAGAGTCTTGAATCCCTTTATAGACTGGATCCATTTGTTTTGGAAATAAATCACTTCCAAATTATTATTTTAATTATGTATGACACTTAATAGTACATCCTGCAAAAGTGATAAATTCTTCATAATATTTAAACTCATTATAGCTCACATTAAGTCTTTCTAGGAAGGGGTGACAACCTAGCTTCATAGGAGAAGCACAAAGATTATGAGTTAATGAAGTAAGTCTCTTTCCCTCCTTTATCTGCCTTTCCTCCTCTCTAGCTGTTTGTTGCCTTTGTTTCATGTTAGCACTGTACATTTTAAAACACTGATATGCTTAATAAATATTTATTAAGGCCAGTTTCATACAAGCATGGTGCTAGGTGCTAAAAAAGTTCTCTTAATTAAAAATTTTACTTGCTCTAAATAATGCAGTCAGCTAGAGGTGGATCAAGCATTGGAAATCAGGTCTTTGCATAATACCAACCTGTGATACACATGGCGTTTTTACTCTACAAATATTATTTAAACTTTTACTTAAGTAGAATATTGCATGTTTTGAGTTAGAAGTTTTATTTGCTCCAAAATTGCCTTTATAAGGTTTGAATTATTGACTGCCGTTGACTTTAATTAAACTCATTATGGCCTCACATGTCTGGCACTTGTTAAAGATGGAAAAAAAGTTTAAAAATGAGCCAAGTGACTTGATACACTCTCTCAGCAAATAGCCATAATAAGCCACACTGGGCCACAACTCAGCTAGCAATGTGCTACTTGACCCTTACCAGTGTTTTTATACTAAAAGAATGTGTGTTCATCTTCCTTATTCTTCAGTAAAGGAAGTACTCTGTTCAAGTGAATGCCTTCAGTGACTTGGTTTGAATGGAAGTGCAGGCGGAAAATGATTTTCTTATTATTTCCTTTATGCAGGATAGACTCTCAACTAAACAGTAGAAGCTAATTGGGTCCTTCTTAGTCTGTGTCACTAGAATACCCAAACATGCATTTAGGAAAGGAAAATATCAGCCTTACAGATGCTCTAATGCAGGATGCCACACACCTCTAGGTCTGGAGTCCCCCAGATGACTGATTGAATGTCATGGATTCGTGTGGCTGTTCCTCATTGTACAGATAATGCTTCTGGGACAATTAGAAGGGAAAAAAATTACCCATTTCAAATGCTTCCATGAATTGCATTGCAGGACATTTTTAAAAATTAAAAATGTGCTTGCATATTTTTCATTTTGTATTCTAGTTTCATGACCTCAAAAACGCTAGAACAGAGAGGCCTAGAAAGGTGAAGGAATTACCCAAAGTCACCTGCACTAGGAAGTCACAAAACATTACCTTGACTTCAGATGACTTTCAATTAAAAGCTTTTCCCCATACTCTACTACCTACATAAATACTGTAAGCATCAGATTACCTGTCTGTCTGCCATAATATCAACTACACATGCCGGGAATCCCCAAACCCTTCCCGTTTACCAAGGTGGATCAGGGAGAGGTGGAGGCACCTCTAAATTTTATATTGATTTATAGTTTTCAAAGCACATTAACTAAAAGAAATCTCACTCTGTTGTTTATTCCTTCACGTATTTATTCAAGAATTTATTAGTGAGATCTTTCCCACCAGAATCTTGAGCTTCTATCCACATTAGAGAGCTAGTCCTGTTCCTCGTTCCCTCTCCTATTCATCAAATTTCAACTCTTATGATTCTAGTTTGTTCTATGAGGTGGATAATTTTTTCCTTATTCTTTTATACATCTTTAATTTTCTCCAAGGCCTAAGTGAAAAAATGAGAAATGTGATGAGGTAAGGGCAGGTTGTAGTAATAAATGAACAGGCTAGGATAGCTGATGATCATTAGTTCCAGGCATTTCCTGGCAATAAACCCTACCTGTCTGCTTCTCCTACCCCTCAAAAGGGCTACTGTGTTTAGCAACTTGGGGGGTATATATAGGGATCATAAGTTTACATCAAGTGCAGAGAAGGCAATGGCACCCCACTCCAGTACTCTTGCCTGGAAAATCCCATGGATGGAGGACCCTGGAAGGCTGCAGTCCACGGGGTCGCTAAGAGTCGGACACGACTGAGCGACTTCACTTTCTCTTTTCACCTTCATGCGTTGGAGAAGGAAATGGCAACCCACTCCAGTGTTCTTGCCTGGGGAATCCCAGGGACGGGGGAGCCTGGTGGGCTGCCGTCTATGGGGTCGCACAGAGTCGGACATGACTGAAGCGACTTAGCAGCAGCAGCAGCTACAATGACCAGGAGGGAAAGAAACAGTGGTGAGGAGTGGTAGTAGTGGAGAGTCAATAGCTCTTAAAGGAAAAGAGTAAGAGAGAGTGTGTGTGTGTGTGTTTATGTGTATGTGTCTGTAGAAATGGGACTAAAAGGAAAGCTATACTAGCGGTAACTGAAAAAGACAATGACAATGGAGGCAGCAAGAAGGCCTCCCTTGGCCAAAGTCTTACCATCCCAGCCTGCAGAGAATCCTATAGCAGCTTTCAGCTAAGAGAAATTCCCTTCTCGCTTTCTGTGATGAGCATATATTGTGTGTGTGTGTGTGCGCACACACATGCGTTACTTGTGTCCAACTTTTTGCAACACCATGAACTGTAGTCCACCAGGCTCCTTGGTCCATTTAATTTTCCAGGCAAACATACTGGAGTGGGTTGCCATTTCCTACTCCAGAAGATCTTCCTGACCAAGCAATCAAACCTGTGTCTTTCGTGTCTCCTGCACTGCAGACAGATTCTTAACCACTGCACCACCTGAGCATATATTACCCAAAACCCTAACTTAGAATTTTGAATGTATTTCCCCGTAGAATGTTATCAAAAGACATTAAACTCTTCAGGTATGTTTATATAATACATCTAGTAAATGATAAATGATACAAGCATTATTTCCTTGGAAATATGTGCTTTGAATTCTTAATAGCATATTAATGAATTGGCTGTTAGAGCACAAACCATTCATAAAAAGCAGAGGGCCTATGTTAGATTATCATGAAATCTCTAATTGTAGTGTGTAGACATCTTGAGTCATTATTCAATTAAACATGAACATCATGGAATAAAAGATCAACAGGGATTTAATCATTAAGAAGAAGTTGATATTCAACATGATACAAGACTTTGAGAAAAAAATGGACTTTAGAACATAAGAGAATAAACAGAAAGTAATATTTGTTAAATGTTTATAGATACTAGGTTCTATGCTAAATGCTTTATATTATTACTTCAGTTAATTCTCAGAGCAATCAAATGAAGTGGTCATTACTGTCTCCATTTACAGGTAAGAGAATTGAGTTAAGAGATTTATAAAGGTTGAAATAAGAATTCCTACCTGAATTGTGCTTGTTTACTTGTTTACCATGTAGAGTGATTTGAGGTGGCTCAGAGGTTAAAGCATCTGCCTGCAATGCAGGAGACCTGGGTTTGATCCCTGGGTTGGGAAGATCCCCTGGAGAAGGAAATGGCAACCCACTCCAGTATTCTTGCCTGGAGAATCCCATGGATGGAGAAGCCTGGTGGGCTATAATCCATGGGGTCGCAAAGAGTCGACACGACTTCACTTTCACTTTCACTTTATTGTTATAGCTTCTTTCTTCCTAGATTTTAATCATGACCAAATCAACCACAAAAGAATCAACTGGACTAATTTTCTCAGCCCAATGTTAGTTATGAGTTAGATCACCATAAAGTCAATTCAATCTTCTCATTAAATTGTCTGATATAACCAAATATTTAGAACAATCTATTGAGAATTTTTTATTTTAGCATAGTTTGCTGCAGCCAAAATTCACAAGAACAGTGAAAACTAAAATAATCTATGCTTTTTCACATTTTATTTTAACATCTGGTCACATTTAGATGTGATCTATATGTAATACTCCACTGGGAACAAAACAAGAAATCCCCTGTAATCAGGCAAAATGAGATATTTCATTTTAAGCAAAAATTTCAGAGCTAATATTCCTCACATGAATGAGGAATACTTTATTATTATTATATTTACATATATATAAATATATATTATACTTACTTTTTATATAGTTTATACCACTGTATTTTGAACTGTTATAAGTCAATGTATTTGGAATAAGATGCTGCTAACATTAAATTCAAATTGAACTTTATTTCCATATAATCTATATCAATGATTTTGGGGGCTAATATTGGCCAGTGTTTGAATATTTACTTTGAGCACTGTGTATTCAATGGTATGGAGAAAAGATATTTATTCTACCTTTAAAATGGCATTCGTATGCTTGTACCAGTTACCATTTTATTAATGCATAAAAACTCATTATCAGGAATGAGATTTAACTTGGGAAGTTACTTTATTTATCATATGATAAATTTCAAATATCCTTAAATTTATATACTGTTACAAATTCTTAGAAACTATAGCAAATGTGATTTGGCTGACTGTTTCCTTAAGGGAAAAGGAAAAGAGAAGCATGTTAGGAGTGTATTAGACCAGAAAGTTTAATAACACCAAGACCTATTAGGAAACTTTCAACAGATTGCACTTGGCCAACAATATATATAAAATATATATATATATATATATATATATATATACACAAGCAAAAAAAATGGGGGGCAGTCCTATACATTGTGTACCAGCAGATCTCTTGCTGGACTGCATATGAATTGCCATGTTTCAATATCTATCCATGTGTAATTTCCAAACCCTGCACTCTCATACAGTCATTTCCTAGCTCTCTTCATTTCCCTGGACTTGGCATAATTCTGCCACTGTCTTCTCCAATGCCGCTTTCCTCCAGCAGTTTCATAGTTTAGAAAGTTTCTAGATTTCAAGATTAAGGTCAGGAAAAAAGGGGGTTATTTCAACTGGACTTTAATATTTTTTTCTAGAGAGGAGCTCCAAAATCACTATCTAAAACAAGCAACTGGAGGGAATTGCCTGGAGATCCAATGGTTAGGACTCTATGCTCTCACTGCTGAGGATGAGGATTCAATCCCTTACTGGGGAACTAAGATTCTTCAAGCCACGTGGGGTGGCCACTGAGTAAATAAATAACGTCAAGCAACTAGAAATGGAATCTTAGATGCATTATTAGAACAAATACAGCCTCTATCATTTCATGGATAAGTCAGACAGCCCCTCTCACTAGTTTAATCAAAGACTTTGGTGGGTTTCTCCCACACATTTGCCATCTAGTTTGAAAATGAGTCACTTGGAGAATGCATTTAGTGTGCTCTTATGAAGAAAATGCTCTTGCTTTAGAGAAGAACTAAGCAACAAGAAAACTAATGTTTATTCACTCATCACATTTGATGTCTAAGTCTAACAGATTTTCTGATAAAATAATTTCTCTCTCATTTGACAGTCTCATTTGTTTGCAAAGGGCTATGCTATTCATTCAGCAACATATTCATTGTTCATACTTTTTCCATCAGAGAATTCTAAGATTTATATGATGCTTTATTTCTATTTCTAAGTTTTTAGCAGAATTTAGAAATATGTCACGTTATGAATCTTCTGAAACCTAAAAAACAGATGAGATGCTTTTTTTCTTTCCAGTATTTTTCTGTTTGTCAAATCACTCTGATTTAGTGTTGACCACAAGGTTTCATGGGCTTTCCTGGTGGCTCAAATGGTGGCTCTGCAATGTGGGAGACCTGGTTCTGCTCCCTGGGTTGGGAAGATCCCCTGGAGAAGCAAATGGCTACCCACTCCAGTATTCTTGCCTGGAGAATTCCATGGTCAGAGAAGCCTGGAGGGCTACACAATTCATGGGATCGCAAAGAGTCAGACATGACCGAGTGACTCACACACTCACAAGGCTACTATGGATTTATTTATTCTTTCCATCTGTATTAGTCTTTTTTTTATAACTAAGAGGATGGGATATGCCACCGTATTGTAGGTTTCATTCCTGGAAATAATGACTTATTGGTACATCTGACAATGATATTACAAGGCTTGAAATAGAAGCCAATTCAATTGAAACTAGACTGATTTTGTCAGGTGTTACCTGTCAATATATGGAACCCTAGTTATTTTATTAGAAAACTTTTGAAACAAACAGTAAAAAAAAGAGGTAAACCATCTCTATAGTGATCTATACAGTTCATATATTAATGACCATATTAGCCTTAATATATACATTTTGTTGCTCTCAGATATGTTTTTTAAAAAGACTGACTTGTTTTTATTTAGAAAGTTTCAAATGGAATAATCTTTGAAATCTTACGACACCCTCTTTTTACAATAATTGAAATTTGTTTATCCTTGGATTTATCTCATTCTTTATAACTATTCATGCGTTTCAAAAAAAGTTAAGTTGTATATACATTTCTTTTTGTGTGTGTGTGTGTAATAAAGTTTTATTAAAGTATAAAGGAGATAGAGAAAGCTTCTGACATAGGCATCAGAAGGGGGCAGAAAGAGTACCCCCTTGCTAGTGTTAGCAATGAAGTTATATACGCTCCAATGAATCCAAAGAATGTCTGGAGGTTGTAAAGGCCTCACCAGACCTACTCCCATAATTTACATTTAAAGATATATATATATGTATATACATTTCTTAATATCATTAATTTTTTTTACTGGGCAATAGAATAAAAGCAGTTGTTAAAATATTTTTACTTTTTAATTTGAATTGTACAATCAAAATTTATTTTAAAGGAACATAAGCTCAATTTTTAGTTTATAAAGAGCTAATTTGGAAAAATCCATATGTTCTGTTAAGATATATTCTGTACATGTAACTAACAATGCTGGAGCCATTGAATTTGCATACTAAATATTTGCTTGATTGAGTAAATAAGTTCATCGATGATTTTTAGTTCCCAGAAATGAAATAGGAAGGGAAGTAAATAAAACTGTTTCACGAAATTCTAAAAAAGACGCCAGCATCTGGAAAGAAAGAAAATGGCCTTGGTAAAGTATCCAGTGACCAGGGAAAGCCTTGGACTCTTTCCAGAGTAAGCCTGGGAATGCCAAAAGACCCGCAGGGCAAGAGGGCTGCGTTCAGGCTTGAAGCCAGGAGGCCTGAGGTCAGATCAAAACCCCAGCTGGGATGGTGGCCACAGGTAAGATCCTGGGCCTGCAGGTAAAGTTTGAAGGGTCAAAACCACGTTAAATATCAAGGGTGAGTAAATATATCAAGGATATATATACCTACATATGAATTTATGTCATACAACTTTAAATGGGTTTCTATAGGATGACATGGGAGTGAGAATCCAGGGATAAGGGAATATTAATAAAGTAAAACAGATAAGTGTCATTATAGGTTTTGATAATGATAACATGCCAAGAATTGAAGAATATGAATGTCACAACTTTGCACTTGAAGTCCAAAGGAAAAAAAAAAAGAAACAGAAAAACAAATGCATTTACTAGAAACTAATATTAAGCTCCAAATGTTGGTACAAATCTAGCTGAGAAGTCATTCCTTAACACTGATATGAATGAAAAAGATTTTGAGGTTTGAGTTGTCTGTAGTTTGGGTCATCATTGTCATGAGGGGTCAAAGAAAGAAAAAATAATTCTGGTTACATCAAAGGAAACATAATGACCAGAACAAAGAAAGTTATAATGTACTTCTACTTATTAAATCACATCCTGATGATGATAATCAGTTTTGGTTGCCAAAGTTTAAACTTTGGCAAAGTGGGCAACAGTCAATGAAGAAAACCATGTCATAGGAAAAAGCTTGATATAACAGATCAGGGTATGAAATAATTCACAACTCAGGTGTGCAAAAAGAATATGACTTCTTAATCTCTTGTTATAACATAATGCCTGTTTTTTAGGCTCTATTGAGTTGGTGGAAAGAAACTGAGTCCAAAAAAGATACCTCAGAAGTTGTTATTCAATTCTGGGATCTTAGGCTTGTATTGATGTTGGGGGCTACACAATTTTGTATTCATCGGACTTTTTTGTAGTCATCAGTCCCCCAGGTAACTAATGAGATAGTGATTGTTCACATGTTCCTCTTTCAGTTTAGCTACACTTGGCTGCTGCTTTGCCATTTAAGGGCAGGGAAACCTGGGATGAAGTTGATTCTGGCATTATCTCCCGAGAGACTACTCAACTCTCTCTGACATAGAGCTGCCTCCCTCTCTTCTCCCAGGCTCTGGAAAATTTCTTTTTAATATTGGAAAAAAAATTTATCCATTTATGTTCTCCAGGACCTTAACTGAAATTCTTCTAAAGTCTTAAGCTTTTGTAAAGCAAAGCCATAAAGATTTCTAAGTTCTACTTTGCCGCGTCATTTTCCCAAAGTCATACTATTATAGAACTATCTCTATAGGGTGTAGAGATAAAAAGGGAAAAAAGAGGAAAGAAAAGAAATATAAATAAAAACAAACAACAACTGCCTTGGGTATGACCCTGTCATTAGGATGTTTTTCCACTGATTCACCTTGTAATGATGCAGTAGGAAAGTTTTAAGCATTGAATAGGATATTGGTTGAGATGACCTGTAAGGTTCCCACCCTGTGTGAGAATCAAGGATAATAGTAATTTTACATTCTACCGCTTCAAGTGTTAAGTGTAGTGCACAGTACCTAGGAAGCTACAAAGTTTCTAATGAAAGAAGGAAAAACAAATTCAAAACACAATAAGAAATGCATATGTGTGTCTCATGGTAGGTGATCAATATATTGAGCTGAATTGTATTACCTTCTTAAAGGCTCTATTTCTTTAAAAAAAATTAAACTATGTATCATTTTAAATACAAGTGTAAAGCATACCCACAAAAACCATAATCTATTTTTCAGAAAATGAATTTTGATGACTCATCAAATATTCATGCCAGGTTATAACCAAGACAATAAAAATCTCAAAATAAAATAAAACTCCAAGTAACAGAAATCTTTTTTATAAAATATGAACATTTTCACTTTCTTTTCATTTTTAGCTTCAAAATAATCACAATTGTTTTATCCAAATTCTTTCAAATAACACATATGTGCCTATAATTCCATTAAAATAAGGTGAGAGAAGCACACAATGGACAGTGAGTTGAAACTTTAAAATGACTAGAAATGATAAGATCATTGTGGGCTGAAGGGCTATGGGCTCAGCACTGTGAATAGAGAGGTACTGTACCTTTCCATTCCCATCCAGCCTCCTCAGGGGTCAAAGGATTTAATGTAGTCTTCTTACCCTGAACCACTCCTCAACCTTGTGACCTCAACCTTGCTTCTTGGAGAAGGCAATGGCAACCCACTCCAGTACTCTTGCCTGGAAAATCCCATGGTAGGCTTCAGTCCATGGGGTCGCTAACAGTCGGACACGACTAAGCGACTTCACTTTCCCTTTTCACTTTTATGCATTGGAGAAGGAAATGGCAACCCACTCCAGTGTTCTTGCCTGGAGAATCCCAGGGACAGGGGGAGCCTGGCGGGCTGCCGTCTATGGGGTCGCACAGAGTCGGACACGACTGAAGCGACTTAGCAGCAGCAGCAACCTTGCTTCTGGTCCAATCAAATCCCTCCAAAGTCTCACAAGTTTTCCACTGTCCTTTTGGGCCAAGCCCATGCCCACCAAGCTCCTCATGGCTGACACTGTCTCTACAAACCTGACCTCCAAAATCAATTTCCAGCTTTTACTTTATCTGAGGCTACAGGTCAAAAGAAAGAAAATCTGAATATCAGTTTGATCTCATTTTTTTGTCCCATCCCATTCTGCAAGGAGTGGAGCTTACCATAGCTTGCTGCTTTAGTAAAAAATTTGTAAATTGCCTCAATATTTCATGTTTTAATGTTACATTTTGTTACTGTTAATGGGAGTTGGAGAGATAAAGAAAGTAACTTGGGTGGTGACCGTGTGTCTGGATATCATCTGCCATCTTATCCAAAAAGAGAAGATAATGGTGGATGTGGGAACCTATGAACCTGAGCACTGTTTTGCATCTTCTGAACAATAAACAGATCATTTACCAGCTCTGCTACCCAAAGATATGAACTACGATAGTTTCTCTTCAGTCTTTGCATACAGTTTTATTTGCTGCTATGAGAATTATTATTTCCTCCTCCTACTTCTCATTAGAGTGGTGGTACTAGTTCTCAGGAATGACTGAAAATGGCATTGCAGGGAACATGCAGCATTCATAACTCTGTCTCACTAAACTACTTTGACTTGAGCTGTGTGAAAAATATGAAATTAACAAAAAGCATATTTGAAAATGTTAATAAATACAAAAACCAGTCATGTGACTACTTTCTCTCATTTCTTCTCCCAAAATTTACTCACAGAAAACTCATGTTCCTTCTTGTTTGGTAGGTTTTTCTTCTAGCCTTTTGCATCCAGAGAGCTCTTGTGAGAAAGAAATGTTTGGGTCAGATGTGCTTTGAATAACTTCATTCTTACGAGAAAGGAAATGCAGAGACCATCAGATAAAACAAGCAGCAGCAGTGTTTTTTATGTTTAACTTACTTTCCTTAATTCATTCATTAATTTATCATCCAATAAATGCATATTGAGCACCTACTATGTGCCAGGCCCTATTATTCACATTGGAAATAAAACAGTGAGCAAAAATCTGCCACAATTTCCTAGTGAAGTTTATAATCTAAAGGGACAAAAGTTACAAAAAATTCAAATATATGGTATTTAGATCTTAGTTATTGGGTGAAAAATATCTTAAATGTAGCCTTTTTAGTTATTGTGCATAATTTTAATATAACCCTCTACCTACAAACTTTTCTTCTCTGTCCTTTAAAAATCTTGCCACTCAATTCTGTTTTATTCTATTAAAACTCACATGTATCCATTAAACACTTAAAGTATTGGGTACTCTGACGGGTGTTATGGTAGAAAAGCAAAAATAAAGGAAGTATCTGATATATACTTTACCGTCAGAAAACTTTTAATCTATGGTTGTTAAGCTTTGTACAATAGCATTTAAACCAGTCGGAATATTGTGAAGTGTTATGGACTGGGGGAAGGAAGTGGCGAGAATGAGTCACAAAGTAGTACATTGTTAAGGAAGGTGTGACAGGAATAAACCTTAAAGTTCTGGAAAGGAAACCTAGAGAAAGAAGGTTATATCAGGCCCTGTTAAAGGAATGACCAAAGATATGAATGACTATTGCATATTGGAAAAAAGGAGAAATTTGACTGTGTGGATCACAATAACCTGTGGAAAATTCTGAAAGAGATGGGAATACCAGACCACCTGACCTGCCTGTTGAGAAACCTATATGCAGGTCAGGAAGCAACAGTTAGAACTGGACATGGAACAACAGACTGGTTCCAAATAGGAAAAGGAGTACGTCAAGGCTGTATATTGTCACACTGCTTATTTAACTTCTATGTAGAGTACATCACGAGAAAGTCTAGGCTGGAAGAAGCGTAAGCTGGAATGAAGATTGCCGGGAGAAACGTCAGTAACCTCAGATATGCAGATGACACCACCCTTATAGCAGAAAGTGAAGAGAAACTAAAAAGCCTTTTGATGAAAGTGAAAGAAGAGAGAGGAAAAGTTGGCTTAAAGCTCAACATTCAGAAAATGAAGATCATGGCATATGGTCCCATCACTTCATGGGAAATAGTTGGGGAAACAGTGGAAACAGTGTCAGACTTTATTTTTTGGGGCTCCAAAATCACTGCAGGTGGTGATTTCAGCCATGAAATTAAAAGGTGCTTACTCCTTGGAAGGAAAGTTATGACCAACCTAGATAGCATTTTGAAAAACAGAGACATTACTTTGCCAACAAAGGTCCATTTAGTCAAGGCTATGGTTTTTTCAGTGGTCATGTATGGATGTGAGAGTTGGACTGTGAAGAAAGCTGAGCTCCAAAGAATTGATGCTTTTGAACTGATGTTGGAGAAGACTCTTGAGAGTCCCTTGGACTGCAAGGAGATCCAACCAGTCCATTCTAAAGGAGATCAGCCCTGGGTGTTCTCTGGAAGGACTGATGCTAAAGCTGAAACTCCAGTACTTTGGCCACCTGATGCAAGGAGTTGACTCATTGGAAAAGACTCTGATGCTGGAAGGGATTGGGGGCAGGAGGAGAAGGGGACGACAGAGGATGAGATGGCTGGATGGCATCACCGACTCCATGGACGTGAGTTTGAGTGAACTCTGGGAGTTGGTGATGGACAGGGAGGCCTGGAGTGCTGTGATTCATGGGGTTGCAGAGTCGGACATGACTGAGCAACTGAACTGAACTGAACTGAAGCAGAGAGTAATTTATGGTCCATTTCTGGGGCTAAATCTGGACTGAGGACAAGAAATAAAATTGTTGATAGTTTTAATTTAGACTTAACATCAAGATTGAAAAGTTTGACTCAGCATATTCCCCAAATTGAGTTAATTTGGCTAAATTCTATGGTTCATCTAATTGTGTGTATGTTCTGAGCAGAAAGTAGGTGAGTTGAAAGGTTCTGTAACATGGTTTGTCAATGATAGAAAGTTTGTCAAGGAAACAAAGTGCCTCAGAATTGGGCTTCAGTTTTAAGAATGCAAACTGATGTACATGAATTGATATGGATTTCCCATGTCTTTAGAAAAATCTTAGACTATAAATCTATCATAATTCAGTGGAATTGGCCTATGGGACCCACCGAAGGACTCAGGAAGAAAACCCCAACAAATACAGTTTGATCAACAAACATTCCATTCCATTCAACAAATACTTACTGAGCACCTCTTATACTTAGTATTTCATCAGGTACTGTGAGAAGAAAGATGGGAAGGTACCACTTGGTTCTGCCTTCTTGTTCAACACAATGTTTACTGAAGAATTTCTATGTAGTAAAGACTGACACTTCACTAGCCCTATTAAAGCATCTTGTGATGTTTCCTTAAGAAGTATCTTTTGCAGATAATTATCTACCTTTATATCTTGACCTTCCCCATCTTATTTCAGAATTTTAGATGCTGTATGAAATGGAACCAGATTTTGTCATTTAGATCAGAGGAAATGACAAAAAATACATTAGATAGTAGGAAACAACCACTTCTTTCCAAAGAAACTGAAAGAAATTTGGTCACTGAAGATAAATTCAAGCTATTCAGTCTCTTGCAGGTCTTGCTCTAAAGAGTGATATATAAACCATTTCCTGAGAGGACAGTTTTCTTGCCTTTCTCCAGCTCCTACTTTAACTCCATTTATTGTGGACTTGGCAATATCACCATAGTTAAGTGAATTTTACACTTTTTTGAAAAGCTGATAGGATGTCAAATCTGAGTTACTTTTATGTTCAGTGTTTTCTTCTGAAATGTCTTCCTATGTGTGTCAAAATAATAATGAAAATACAACCAAAAGAACAAAATAAATAACAGAAAGCTTACAAACACTTATTGAGTACTGAAGTGAAGTTGAAGAAAATACAACCAAAGGAACAAAATAAATAACAGAAAGCTTACAAACACTTATTGAGTACTGAAGTGAAGTTGAAGAAAGATAGTTGGGATTAGAAAAGAAATGAGAAGATGGGTTTGACTGATAGATTTTCTCTATACATATTAAAAGTATGCTAATTCAAAATTTAATGAATCCTTACTATATTTCTTATGCGTAAAATCTTGTTAAGTATTTTTTATATATTATCTTGTTAAATTCTTAAAGGAGATCTATGGAACAATTAATACAACATTCTTTTTTTTTTGGTATCTGCAAAAATGAACATTAGAAAAATAAATCAACATTAGAAGAAATGGACAAGTTTCTAGAAACATATAGCCCACCAAAATGAATCAAGAAAAAGTAGATAACTTGAACAGATAATCACTAGAGGTGAAATAGAATCTGTAATTAAAAAAACTCCCTATAAACAAAAATCCAGGACTGAGTGGCTTCACTGGGGAATTCTACCAAACACACAAGGAAGAACTTGTACCAATTTTCTCAGACTCTTCCAAAAGACATTCTATGAAGCTACCATCACTCTGATACCAAAACCAGACAAAGACACTACCAAAAAAGAAAATTATAGGCCAGTATCTTTGATGAACAACAATCTTAAAATTACACAAAATCATAAAAGACTCAGAATTCCAAAGCAATCTTGAGGAAAAAGAACAAAGCAGGAGGCATAACTCTTGCAGACTTTAGATAATACTACAAAGTTATAGAAATCAAAACAGTGTGGTATTGGCACAAAAACATACATATGGATCAACTGAACAGAGAGCCAATAAATAAACACACACATCTGTGAGCAATTAATCTTTGACAAAGGGGACAAGAATATACAATGGGAAAGAGAGTCTCTTCAGCAAGTGGTGTTGTAAAAACTGGCGAGCCATATGTAAATCAATGAAGTGAGAACACACCCTTATACCATACACGAAAATAAACCCAAAATGGCTTAAAGACTTAAATGTAAGGCATAGCACCATAAAACTTTTAGAAGAGATTATAGGCAAACCATTCTCTGACATAAATCATACCAATGTTTTCTTAGGTAGGTTTCCCAAGACAATAGAAATAAAAGCAAAAATAAACAATGGAATCTAATCAAACTTACAAGCTTTAGCACTGTTCAAAAGACAGCCTTTGAACTGGGAGAAAATGTTTGCAAATGATGCGACTGACAAGGGCTTAATCTCTAAAATACCCAAACAGTTCATACAACTCAATAACAAAAAAACATACAACTCAATCAAAAAAATGGACAGAAGACCTAAACAGACATTTTTCCAAAGAATACCATTTAGATGGCTAATAGGCATATGAAAAGATACTCAGCATTGCTATTTACTAGAGAAATGCAAATCAAAACTACAATGAATTATCACCTCACACCAGTCAGAATGACCATCATTAAAAAGTCTGCACATAAAAAATGCTGGAGGGAGTGTGGAGAAAAAGGAACCCTCCTATACTGTTGGTGGGAAAGTAAACTGGTACAGCCACTCTGGAGAATAATATGGAGGTTCCTTAAAAAACTAAAAGTAGAGCTACCATATGATCCTGTAATTCCACTCTTGCGTATACATCCATAAACCATAATTCTAAAAGATACATACACCTCAGTGGTCATTGCAGCACTATTTACAATAGCCAAGATATGGAAGCAACCTAAATGTCCTAGACAGATGAATGGATAAAGAAGATGTGGTATATATACACAATGGAATATTACTCAATCATAAAAAGAATGAAAGAATGCCATCCGAAGCAACATGGATGGACTTAGAGATTATCCTACTAAGTGAAGTATGTCAGACAGAGAAAGGCATGTCTCATATGATATCACTTATATGTGGAGTCTAAAAAAATAATACAAATGACTTTATTGACAAAACAAAAACAGACTCACAGACATAGAAAACAAACTTATGGTTACGAAAGGGAAAGAGGAGGTAGGGATAAATTAGGAGTTTGGTATTAGCAGATGCAAACTACTATAATAAAATAGTAAACAATAATGGCCTACTATGGCACCCCACTCCAGTACTCTTGCCTGGAAAATCCCATGGGCGGAGCGGCCGGGAAGGCTGCAGTCCATGGGGTCACTGAGGGTCGGACACGACTGAGTGACTTCACTTTCACTTTTCACTTTCATGCATTGGAAAAGAAAATGGCAACCCACTCCAGTGTTCTTGCCTGGAGAATCCCAGGGACAGAGGAGCCTGATGGACTGCCATTTCTGGGGTCGCACAGAGTTGGACATGACTGAAGCAACTTAGCAGCAGCAGCAGCATACAGCACAGGGTACTATATTCAATACCTTGTAATAATCTATAATGGAAAAGAATCCAAAAAAAGAATACACACTCACACGCATACATCACTTTGCTGTACACCAGAAACTAATGCAACATTATAAATCAACTATACTTCAATAGAAAACAAAAACAAAAAATCCCAGTGAAAAATCCAGATAAAGAGGAGTTGACCACGTAAAACATTTGGATTGCCATGTACAGCATTTAATATACTGAGCCCAGTAATCCCTTTGGTTAAAAACTGTCAAAGTGCTTGCTATGATTGATTTTACATTAGGTCAAATTATATGCCAGTTCTCTTACTACCAAAAAAAACTCTTAAAGCAATAGTAATTCAGTGTTTGCTTGACCTTTATATCTTAGATTTTGCAGCAGTGAAAATACCTCTCCTTTCTGTTGTTAGGAGGTTGAAGCAAAAGTAAAAAAATCATCAGGCCCAGACTGACTACCCATGGTAAAAGCTGTTTAGTGACATAATTTATAGTGAACATGTGATAGTTTCCAGGAGTGACATGCGTCATCTTCCCACATGAAACTATGTAGAATGTAATTTTACAGTTGGGTAAATTCTCAAGGCAGGGCACCGAGATCTGGCTGTGGGACGCCCATTAATGTCAGAAGGAGTCAAGGGGCTCTATTCCTCATGCCCCTCTTAGAGAACACACCTGTGTCAGCCTGCTGTGAGAGGAGTCCGTTCCTTTTCTGGAAATTCTGAATGCTGATATTAACCAGTGTCACGTACGGACATTTATAAAACTTTAGGTTGGTACTTTGGTTTGTCTATGGTTAATCATGGCATGAAAATGCAAAGTCATGCATTTTTACCTCCATATAAATCTAGACTTATAAAAATGAGAAGGAGACTGTGAGCTAAATAATGTTATGTGAAATAGATGTTATATAATTAGAATGCTTATAGAATGATGATCCATATGCTTTCAGACCTAGAACAGTATTAATGTAGTTAAAAAAAGCAAAGTCCATGCAATAACGGATAATTCTAATATCTCAAGTCTTTGCTTCCTATTTCTTTCACACGGGGAAGGTGGCACATAGGCCTTTGTAATACTTGTTAAAATTCCCACTTTTCTTTTTTAATTTACAACCCTCACATACTTCAGCAACCTCTAAATGGCTGCCCTCCAAAAATCCTCCACTTACTCTTGAATACCTATGTAGTGTTTGTCTTCTTTCCTTGTGTTTTCTTTTAAATGTCCTACAACAGCCTGGTTAGGTGGGATGTGCCTGTGAGGAGGTGGTGTGGGCAGGAAACTGAGGAGGCCGTACTGTGAGCTACCTTAGCAGAAGGTAAACACAAAGTGAATGGTAATCAGTACTACATAATAATGGAGGTTTTTGAAAGCATGTATTGGATATCATGCATATATTCATTTTTACAAATTTGCAAACATTTTACAATGTGCATATTTAATTGGTAAGGACAAAGAAGCCTGGGCTTCCCAGGTGGCTCAGTAGTAAAGAATCTGCCTGCCAGTGCAGGAAATGTGGGTTTGATTGCTGGGTTGGGGGGATCCCTTGAAGTAGGAAATGGCAACCCACTCCAGTATTCATGCCTGGAGAATTCCATGGACAGAGGAGCCTGGTGGGCTATAGTCCAGGGAGTCTCAAAGAGTTGGACATGACTGAGTGCATACACACACACACAAAGAACCACAGAGAATATAAAAATGAAAAACACAGAGATATATCTTCTGCTATCAAAGAAAGAGTTTTAAAAACCTAGAGGGGTGGGATGGGGTGGGAGGTAGGAGGGACATTCATGAAGGAGGAGACATATGAATACCTGTGGCTGATTCATGTTGATGTATGGCAGAAACCATCACAGTATTGTAAAGCAATTATCTGCCAATTATATATACATAAATTTAATAAAAAAAACATATTTTACACTTTCCACATTAAAAATTTTAGATGACGGAAATGTTCTACAATATAGTTTTATAAAACATTGTGGTAACCATCAGCTACATGGACTTTTAAAGCACTTGAAATATGGCTGAAGTAACAGAAAATGGTAGTTTCTAATTACATTTAATTTACATTTAAACTGGAATAGCCATACATTTAAATTAAAAAAAAATTATTCTTTAGAGGTTTGAAGTTTTATTCAAGCTAAATCTCTAAGCCTAAAAGGAGTGCTTAGTACAGCTTCTGAATACACATCCGGTGAACAAATGACTCAGAGTCCTAGCTCCAGCCTAGATCCACCTTCCCTCGCCCATGTTTAAGAATTTGACCCCCTCCAGGCTGTTACAAACAGGACCTCCACCTGGGAGAGCCACAGTATTGGCCCTTCCAGCTTTCTATCTCAACCACTAACTCTTCCATTTAAACCTTCATGAAATCCAGGCAATTGCATCTCCTAAGCATGTCTGGAAACATTCTCCTTCTCGCCAGCCCTACCTGTACCACCGCACAAATGCAGGTCTCCATCAGTCTTAAGTAGCTCAAATCTGAGCCTGTCCCTCTTCCACTGAATACCTTCCCCTTGCTTTTGACAGAGTCTGTCTTCTCATCCGGGTCCTGAGGGCCTGCTTGCTCTACCCCTCCACATTTTTCTGTTCTCCAGGCTCCAGCTCTTTGGCTTCTATTCCTTTTCTTTACTCTCTCCCTCCTTGGAGTCTTAGAACCCCAGTAGTGGGTGGGGGGGGCCCAGTTTTTCTCACTACTTACCCCACCCAGGCTGGGGCGGGGGAGTTGTTAGGGCTACTCCTGTTCTCTTCCAGCACTGACACAGTCCCTGGCCAAATGAATTCTTGCTTGAGTGCACTGACCATTCTATTCTCCCATGGCATCTCAGACCAGGACTGCCCACCACTGGGCTTTCTGAAGTTTGGTGAAGCGTAGGCTGAGGGTCCCAGGCCCTCTGGGTGGAAGCTGCAGCTCACTCTGACTGTGGCCTCATATGAGGCAGGAGACTGACTCCCAGGGCCACTGCAAACTGACCTGACCTGAGGAGGTGGAGAGCCTGGGCTCAGTGTCTCCCTGCAGCACATCTGTGTGATGATCAAAGAAATACTAAGTAACATTTGGAGGCTACTTTCACTGTCCTACGCCCTTCACTTGTATCATCTTATGAAACCCTCCCAGTAGTCCTGTGAAGGTAGGCATAGCAAGTTCCCTATGAATGAACAAGTTTTGTTCTGACAAAGTTAGCTATGTACCTGCTAAGCTAAGTCACTTCAGTCGTCTCCGACTCTGTGCGACCCCATAAACGGCAGCCCACTAGGCTCCCCCGTCCCTGAGATTCTCCAGGCAAGAACACTAGAGTGCGTTGCCATTTCCTTCTCCAATGCACGACAATGAAAAGTGGAAGTGAAGTCGCTCAGTCATGTCCGACTCTTAGCAACCCCATGGACTGCACCCATCAGGCTTCTCCGTCCATGGGATTTTCCAGGCAAGAGTACTGCAGCGGGGTGCCATTGCCTCCTCTGAGCTAGGTACCTAACTAACACAATTGGTTATATATTACTGTACTCTAATAGGTTTATCGGAGAAGGCAATGGCACCCCACTCCAGTACTCTTGCCTGCAAAATCCCATGGATGGAGGAAACTGGTAGGCTGCAGTCCATGGGGTCGCTAAGAGTCGGACACGACTGAACGACTTCACTTTCACTTTTCACTTTCATGCATTGGAGAAGGAAATGGCAACCCACTCCAGTGTTCTTGCCTGGAGAATCCCAGGGATGGGGGAGCCTGGTGGGCTGCCGTCTATGGGGTCACACAGAGTCGGACACGACTGAAGTGACTTAGCAGCAATAGGTTTATAACACTTTTCACTGTAATAATATATTAAAAAACTAACAAAAAAGGAAACGGTTTTACTCTTACAATACAGTACTTTGAGAAACGGGCTTCCCAGGTGACTGCTACTGCTAAGTCGCTTCAGTCGTGTCCGACTCTGTGCGACCCCATAGAGGGCAGATCACCAGGCTCCCCCGTCCCTGGGATTCTCCAGGCAAGAACACTGGAGTGGGTTGCCATTTCCTTCTCCAACGCATGAAAGGGAAAAGTGAAAGTGAAGTCGCTCAGTCCTGTCCAACTCTTCGAGACCCCATGCACTGCAGCCCACCAGGCTCCTCCCTCTGTCCATGGGATTTTGCAGGCAAGAGTACTGGAGTGGGGTGCCATCGCCTTCTCCTCCCAGATGGTGCTAGTGGTAAAGAACCTGCCTGCCAATGCAGGAGACATAGAGATGCAGGTTCTATCCCTGGGTTGGGAAGGTCCCCTGGAGGAGGGCATGGCAACCCACTCCCATATCCTTGGAGAATCCCAAGGACAGAGGAGCCTGGCAGGTTATAGTCCATAGAGTTGCAAAGAGTTGGACATGAATGAAATGACTTAGCATGCACACACGCACACACACCTTGACAAGTACAGTAGTCCAGTACGACAGCGGGCATACAGGGGCTGGCATCAAGTGAACAGGCAAGGAGAGTCACTGATTGCAGGAGGGAGACGAGGTGGGAGATGGTAGAGCTGAAGGATCATCAGCAATAAGAGAGGGAAAGCTTCAATTTCACTCATGCCTGATGTTGGTGGCACAGGTTCCTTGCTGGATTCAGTTCTATCCACCCTCTTGAAAAAACAAACCAGTAATGTCTCACTAGTACTGTACCAGCTACATCACTGCTGCTTTTTAATGCTTGTTTCTGGATATCTGGGGCTTGAAATAAAGGTACTATCCTACTGTACTTTATATGTTATTACACAGTAAAGCACACAAAAGCACAACCGCTTGTAGAGGATACGTGACAATGTATACCAGACACACGGACTACTTACCTGACTGGACATGTGAAAACATGTTCGCATTTTTGAAAGTTCACAACGTAACTGTTCCTATGTAGGTGGCTTACTGTACTAGCATTACCCCATTTTACAGAGGGGATTTTACAGAAGTTTTCACAGAAGTAAGAAAAATTGACTGCTCAGGGGCATGCAGCTGGCAAATGGAGGGGCCAGGTCTCCAGTGCCCCTGAACGCTTCACTGACACCCAGGCACTTGCATCTAGCAGCTCCAGCCAGAAAAGGCCTGGTTGCCAGGGATTGCGCTCAGCTGCTGCCTATGCAGCTGCGCCAAGGCTTCCGGAGGAGTCAAGTTGGCTCCCAACAGCCTCAGTGCATGGGTGTGGCCAGGTGAACCAGGGGAGAGCCCTGGCCAAGGATAACACCCGCCACCTTCTAGCAGCACCTCTTCACTCCCATGCATGGAAGTTTAAATAGCTACCATACTAGACAGAGAATATCTGGAAAATCCAAAAATCAAGCTTGAGAGGTAAGCACTGACAATTTCAAAAGAGGATTAATGCTGCCAGGTAAGCACAAACATGATTCTTTAAGCCTCAGAGAAGTAAAATATCTCCATTGAGAACATTTTAAAACACTAGTTTCATGTAGATTTGAAGGATGAAGAAGCATTATTTAGACTGTGCAACAGATTTCCTGGATGAGTTTAAGGGGCATCAGGTATTTTACATACACTTGCTCATTGGGCTCCCAAGCTGGGACATATTGCCTCTACTTTATAATGGACACAGTTAAGACTCTGGGGTTAATTAACATACCCAAGTTCACCTGACTAATAGGTGGTGCTTACTAGGGTTGGATCCAGGTGGACCTGACTCCTGACCACAGGTATGTTCTATATCACTATGCTGGTGAAGGAATAAGGGGGAATCAAAAATGGTTCAAGGCCACAAAACAGGATGACTTGAAGGTGGCAGTGCCATAACCAGAAGCGGTTTAATCAGGCAGAGGATTAGTTTGAAGATAGTGAATGGATGTATAAACTAGTCAGGGAGGAAGATAGCAGTGAAGATTTGGAACTAAGGGAAAGACTAAATGCTTAGGATGGGAACAGATGTGGAAGCCAATTGCAAAATCTGATGATTGAGGCTAGAATTGGGTGGGTCATCAAAGAAAAGAATGTACAAATAAAGGCATGTAATTAAAATCTTAGGAAACATGCATTTTTAGGTCTCAGGAAGAAAAGAGAAGCCACTTAAAAGATCAGTGAAGTGTTAGAGCAGAAGGAGGAAACAATATCAAGTACATGGTGGTCACCAGTGTCAAATTCTACAGAAAGAAAAAAGGAGGATGAAGAGCTAGCGATAAGAATGAAGAGTTCCCTGTTGGAAAGTTTAGTAATCCTTAAAAGAGAGGAATCACAATTATATAGAAGCCTAAAAATTTCCTCAAACTTTATATTTTCTCAAGGCCCTCCCCTATGTTCCTAGGCCTATACTGTCATGCATACCAATTGCTTTTTTCAGGAATTAAGGTGAAGATGATCGGAGCATTTTTGAAATAGGCCTTATGACTTTCATGAAGCTGAATCTGTCTTATCTCCCTATTTTTAGCACTGGTCTATGGCTGGATTTAGTAGCACTTAATGAAAGACTAGAGATCTCTTCAAGGAAATTAGAGATACCAAGGGAACATTTCATGCAAAGATGGGCACAATGAAGAACAGACATGTTATGGGCCTAACAGAAGCAGAAGGTATTAAGAGGAGGTGCAAGAATACACAGAAGAACTATACAAAAAATATCTTAATGACCCAGATAACCATGATGGTGTGATCACTCACCTAGAGCCAGACATCCTGGAGTGCAAAGTCAAGTGGGCCTTGGGAAGCATCACTACGAACAAAGCTAGTGGAAGTGATGGAATTCCAGTTGAGCTATTTCAATTCCTAAGAGATAATGCTGTGAAAGTACTGTACTCAATATGCACTTGAGTGCATATTTGGAAATTTGGAAAACTCAGCAGTGGCCACAGGACTGGGAAAGGTCAGTTTTCATTTCAATCCCAAAGAAAGGCAATGCCAAAGAATGCTCAAACTACACACAATTGCACTCAGTTCACACACTAGCAAGGTAATGCTCAAAATTCTCCAAGCTAGGCTTCAACAATACATGAACTGATAAATTCAAGATGTTCAAGCTGGATTTAGAAAAGGCAAAGGAACCAGAGATCAAATTGCCAGCATCCACTGGATCATTAAAAAAGCAAGAAAATTCCAGAAAAAGTCTACTTCTGCTTCATTGACTATGCTAAAGCTTTTGACTGTGTGGATCTCAACAAACTGTGGAAAACTCTTAAAGAGATGGGAAAACCAGACCACCTTACCTGCCTCTTGAGAAACCTGTACGCAGGTCAAGAAGCAACCGTTAGAACCAAACATGGAACAACAGACTGGTTCCAAATGGGGAAGGAGTAAGTCAAGGCTCATGTTGTCACCCTGCTTATTTAACTTATATGCAGAGTACATCATGTGAAATGCTGGGCTGAATGAAGCACAAGCTGGAATCAAGATTGCTGGCAGAAATATCAATAACCTCAGATATGCAAATAACACCACCCTATGGCAGAAAGCCAAGAGGAACTAAAGAGCCTCTTGATGAAAGTGAAAGAAGAGAGTGAAAAAGCTGGCTTAAAACTCAACATTCAAAAAAGTCTAAGATCATGGCATCTGGTCCCATCACTCCATGGAAAATAGATGGGGAAACAAGGAAACAGTGACAGACTGTATTTTCTTGGGCTCCAAAATCACTGCAGATGGTGACTGCAGCCATGAAATTAAAAGACACTTGCTCCTTGGAAGAAAAGCAATAACCAACCTAGACAGCATATTAAAAAGCAGAGACATTACTTTGCCAACAAAGGTCTGTCTTAGTCAAAGCTATGGTTTTTCCAGTAGTCCATGTATGGATGTGAGAGTTGGACCATAAGGAAAGCTGAGAACCAAAGAATTGATGCTTTTGAACTGTGGTGTTGGAGAAGACTCTTGAGAGTCCCTTGGACTGCAAGAAGATCAAATCAGTCAATCCTGAAAGAAATCAGTCCTGAATATTCATTGGAAGGACTGATGTTGAAGCTGAAGCTCCAATACTTTGGCCACCTGATGCAAAGAGGAAGAGCCAACTCATTGGAAAAGACCCTGATGCTAGAAAAGATTTAAAACAGGAGAAGGGGACGACAGAGGATGAGATGTTTGGATGGCATCACTGACTCAATAGACATGAGTTTGAGCAAGCTCCAGGAGATAGTAAAGGCCAGGGAACCTTGGTGTGCTGCAGTCTATGGGGTGGCAAAGAGTCGGACATGACCGAGCAACTGAGCAACAGCAAATACAAATATAGGATGAATGAATGAGACTAGGTAATGTTTTATTCCCATGTATATTTTAGCATCGGGGAAAATATTATTTGTTAATTATTGAACCGCAGGTACAAAGTATTATTGGTAAAACACAATAAAATGTCATATTATTTTTGTTCTCAAAGAATTTATAGTCTGTATGGAGGAAGGGATAAAACAAACACACCTGAGATTGTTAGGTACTTATTTTATGAAACACAGCATTGATAGCTAGCCAGGTGCAATGGTCCAGGCAAACTGTGTTTTAAATCCTCTGTTATATAAAACTGTTTTTTAATTCCTCCTCTGTTTAGTTCCCTGGCCCCCATACCTTTCTCTGGGAATGCAGGACATCTGCATATTCTGGTAAGTGAATGAGTAAGGCCTGGCAAACAAGAGCCTCTGGAACCTTGCCCTAGGGTATAGCCAGTATCCATTCTGACTGGATGGATTTCTCATCATCTCAGTTGTTGAATATTTTGATTATCACCCTGGAGGTGCCTATTATTAACACTAAGAATTTGCAGAAAATCTTAGAAAATCAGATAAAACAACTGACTCAAAGATAGAGGTGATGTTAATTTCTTTAGGTAAAATGATTATCATGGATTAATCACAATAATGAATATGTGGGTGCTTCTAAATTTGATATTCCTATAGTAACTTTGGATTGAAGTGTGCTCAGAACACAAAGGTGTTAGTTGGGTTAGTCTGACCTGGGCTTTGCTGTTAATTGGCTGTATGGCCTTGGTTAAATCACTTTACTTCCTGGGTTTGTTTTATTTCTTTGTGAAATATGTAAGTTGAAAAATTGCATCAGAATAATTTCTGCTTCAGGAATCAGAAAAATCCTATTTAACTGGCCTAAGAACCAAGGACTTTTTATATAACATATGAAAAGAGGCCCATAGGGAGGATAGTCTTAAGGAATGATAAATGAAGATCCTGGTTCCACTTCTTTATGAGTTTCTTGGTTCTACTCTCTACATGTGTGAAGTTCATGATCAGTGTAGTTGAATAAGATGGACATTACTTCCTGTGTCTTTCATAAGAGTGAATAGTATTTGTCCCTTCACCTCCCAAACAGACTTGCCCTGAAGTTTCTGGTCACAGTTGTGTCATATGCTCCTGTCTAAACTAACACTTGGCAGGGAGAATAGGACCCCATGATTGACTTAGACTATACCAGTTTTGCCTTCTGATTGGGGATGAATCCAGCTTTCCTTGAACATGGCCAAAATAGACCATGGGTACCCAAACGAAACCAAGATTCTGTTTGGGAAAAGGAAGGAGAGTGTGACTGCTGTGTGGACAATTATGATGCTCCTTTTAGCAAATGTGATTGTTGATCTGTCTCCCTTCTTCAGTGTCGCTCACTCCTTACCTCAAATACTACACACTTGGATTCGAATCCTCAACACTCTCAAATAGTGATCATCTATTATTTACATGAAAGTCATCCAGAGGAGGACAGTTCAATGAATCAAACTTTGTTCTAACACCAGTCCTTCTCTCATTACTAAATTGCTTCAAGGAGCTATAAAAGGAAAAGTGGGTTACCTAAGGGGATACTGCATATTGCTAATAATGCCAATGATCACGGGTGAGTCCTCATATTAACTAAATTGTATTGTTCTGGTTTTCATTTGTCAACTATCTGCCAGGTACTGAGAAGAGTCCTGGAGGATAGGGCAATTTGATGTAATTGCTGCTGAGGGGGTACAATGCCCTTTGGCAGAAATTCAGCCATTTGAACCTATTGGCTAGCACTGTCAAATAAATGACCTGTTCCTAGCCAGGCACACTGATTCACTGTATGCCCACAAAAAGGCAGATTCAGAGAGGATTAATGAGGTTGTTGAGGAAGTGGGAGAAAGGAATCAGCTGACCGATTAGTACTATTTCTTAGTTTCTTTACCTTGGACATTGGTGAGTGTACTTGATGATTTATATTCTGATTCCTTCCTGATTTATTTCTGAATGTAACCTGTATCTATCATCTTAGGTTTATGAAAAAGTCATCTCATTAACTAGAATCCTGACTTTGCAATCAAGTATAAGATCTTAAATTATTATCTATAGCTGATAATGAATCTATGGGCCAGCTCAGGCTGAAGTGAGTTCCTCTGTACCCTAAGGAGGAATTCAGTGACTAGCACATAATGGGGCATCAGACAAGTGTTCTTGATCAGACACTCTTGCTCCCTACTTCCCTCTATTAGATTACACCCTGGTGACTCTATCTTTCAGTTGGCTTGTTATCCACAGATGGGTATGTGAACAGTTTCTCATAAAGCATATTTCAGCTTGAGAAGATGTATGAATGTGTAGTGATTCAAACTTTATAATTTGAGACATGGCTCTGGTTATGTGATCACTGGCTGTTAACTTACAATAGATTCAAAGTTGGATCAAGAATTATAATATTGTAAGATATGAAAAAAAAAAGATTTCTAAGAGGAAAGATATCCCCATTTGAATGTAGAGGTCCAAGAAGTAGCAAGGAGAGACAAGAAAGCCTTCCTCAGTCATCAGTGCAAAGAAATAGAGGAAAACAATAGAATGGGGAAGACTAGAGATCTCTTCAAGAAGATTAGAGATACCAAGGGATGATTCCATGCAAAGATGGGCTCAGTAAAGGACAGAAATGGTATGGACCTAACAGAAGCAGAAGATATTAAGAAGAGGTGGCAAGAATACACAGAAGAACTGTACAAAAATGATCTTCATGACCCAGATCACTTACCTAGAGCCAGACATCCTGGAATGTGAGGTCAAGTGGGCCTTAGGAAGCATCAAAGTTAATGGAGGTGATGGAATTCCAGTTGAGCTATTTCAAATCCTAAAAGATGATGCTGTGAAAGTGCTGCACTCAATATGCCAGCAAATTTGGAAAACTCAGCAGTGGCCACAGGACTGGAAAAGGTCAGTTTTCATTTGAATGCCACAGAAAGTCATTGGCAAAGAATGCTCAAACTACCGCACAATTGCACTCATCTCAAACGCTAGTAAAGTAATGCTTAAAATTCTCCAGGCCTGGCTTCAGCAATACGTGAACCGTGAACTTCCAGATGTTCAAGCTGGTTTTAGAAAAGCTGGATCATCAAAAAAGCAAGAGAGTTCCAGAAAAATATCTATTTCTGCTTTATTGACTATGCCAAAGCCTTTAACGTGTGGATCACAATAAACTGTGGAAATTTCTTAAAGAGATGGGAAAAAAAGACCACCTGACCCGCCTCTTGATGTATAGAACAGTCTTATGGACTCTGTGGGAGAGGGAGAGGGTGGGAAGATTTGGGAGAGTGACATTGAAACATGTAGAATATCATGTAAGAAACGAGTTGCCAGTCCAGGTTCGATGCGCGATACTGGATGCTTGGGGCTGGTGCACTGGGACGACCCAGAGGGAGGGTATGGGGAGGGAGGAGGGAGGAGGGTTCAGGATGGGGAACACATGTATGCCTGTGTCAGATTCATTTTGATATTTGGCAAAACTAATACAATTATGTAAAGTTTAAAAATAAAATAAAATTTAAAAGTAAAAAAAAAAAAAAAGAAAAAGAAATCTGTATGCAGGTCAGGAAGAAACAATTAGAACTGGACATGGAACAGAGTGGTTCCAAATAAGGAAAGGAGTACGTCAAGGCTGTATATTGTCACCGTGCTTGTTTAACTTATATGCAGAGTACATCATGAGAAACGCTGGGCTAGATGAAGCACAGGCTGGAATCCATATTGCCAGGAGAAATATCAATAACCTCAGATATGCAGATGACACCACCCTTAAGCAGAAAGTGAAGAAGAACTAAAGAGCCTATTGATGAAAGTGAAAAAGGAGAGTGAAAAAGTTGAATTAAAACTCAACATTCAGAAAACAAAGATCATGGCATATGGTCCCATCACTTCATGGCAAATAGATGGAGAAACAGTGGAAACAGTGGCTGACTTTATTTTGGGGGGCTCCAAAATCACTGTAGATAGTGACTGCAGCCATGAAATTAAATGTCTCTTACTCCTTGGGAGAAAAGCTATGACCAACCTAGACAGCATATTAAAAAGTAGAGATGTTACTTTGCCAACAAAGGTCCGTCTAGTCAAGGCTATGTTTTTTCCAGTAGTCATGTATGGATGTGAGAGTTGTACTATAAAGAAAGCTGAGTGCTGAACAATTGACGCTTTTGAACTGTGGTGTTGGAGAAAACTCTTGAGAGTCCCTTGGACTGCAATGAGATCCAACCAGTCTGTCCTAAATGAAATCAGTCCTGAATATTCATTGGAAGGACTGATGCTGAAGCTGAAACTTTGGCCACCCTATGCGAAGAGCTGAATCATTGGAAAAGACCCTGATGCTGGGAAAGATTGAAGGCAGGAGGAGGAGGGGATGACAGAGGATGAGATGGTGGACAGCATCACTGATTCAATGTACATGAGTTTGAGTAAACTCCAGGAGTTGGTGATGGACAGGGAAGCCTGGTGTGCTGCAGTCCATGGGGTCACAAAGAATCGAACACGACTGAGTAACTGAACTGAACTGAACTTAACTGAAATTGTTCCAGAAAGAGTCAACCTCATGTGGCTCTGGCTGGCACTGAAATCTTGAATGCTTTACTACATTTTCACCTCATTTTCTTCCTTCTGTTAGATGAAAGATTTTTTAAAAAAAATTTCAATGTATCTTCTTTGTTGACTTGTTGCCATCACTCTTTCTTCTTTTTTATAGTGGTTGCATTGCTGCTGCTGCTGCTAAGTCGCTTCAGTCATGTCTGACTCTGTGCGACCCCATAGACGGCAGCCCACCAGGCCCTGCCATCCCTGGTATTCTCCAGGCAAGAACACTGGAGTGGGTTGCCACTTCCTCCTCCAATGCATGAAAGTGAAAAGTGAAAGTGAAATCGCTCAGTCGTGTCCGACTCTTAGCAACCCCATGGACTGCAGCCTACCAGGCTCCTCTGTCCATGGTTGCATTAGGGTATATTATACATGTCTTTAACTTATCACAATTTAGCTTTGAGTAATATGCTTCGCTTTTTCTCTTTACAGCCTTATGTCATTGTCATTATAAATTATATTTCTACGTATGTTATAAAAGCAAACATATATTGTAATTGGTTTTACTTTTAACAAGGAACCAATTTTTAAAATATTTAAAAATTGAGCAATAATATCTTTCACATCTGGGTTTCCCAAACCCAAGGTGGAGTGGTAAAGAACTTGCCTGCCAATGAAGGAGACGCAGGATGCATGGGTTTGATGTCTGGGTGGGGAAGAGCCCCTGGAGAAGGAAATGGCAACCAACTCCAGTATTCTTGCCAGGAAATCCCATGGGCAGAGGAGCCTGATGGGCTACACAGTCTATGGGATCACAAAGAGTTGGACAGTACTGAGTGACTAAGCACTCACACAGTCATATTTCATATTTACTCACATGTTCACCATTTTAGTGCTCTTCATTCCTTTGTGTATATACAGATTTCCACCTGATATTTTCATTATGCCTAAGGAACTTCTTTTAATATTCCTTATAATACAGTTTTGCTGGCAATTCATTTTTTCAGTTTTTGAATGTCTTAAAAAGTTCATTTCCTCTCTATTTTTAAAGATATTTTCACTGAGTATAGAATTCTATATTGACACTTTTCCCCCCTTCTATTCAGTACCTCAAAGATAATTCTCCCCTGTATTCTGGAATGTATTATTTTCAGCAAGAAATCTGCTATTGTTCTTATCTTTGTTCCTCTGTATATAATGTGCCTTTTCTCATTTAATTATGATATTTATCAATATCATTTTAATCATATTTCCTATGCTTGGGTTTAGTTGAGCTTTTAAAATACATACATCTGTAATTTTTGACAAATTGGAAAAATTTTGGTCATGATTATTTAAACATTTTTACTGTCCTCTTCTTATTAGTGACTCTGTAAATTTTATTAGCTCCTTAAAGTTGTCTCACAG